>NC_065450.1:37787533-38093298 GCF_917563875.1 Diabrotica virgifera virgifera | reverse complement strand
ATTTGGCATTTTTTATTCTAAAAATAAAAATCATTTAATAGTATCTAATAATGTTATCTACAATACGGACGTTTCAAATTTGATTCAGATTGCCCGCATTGGCTTTAATTTTATAACAACTAAAATAATTGTAATTTTATACAAACGAATCCGGATAAAAAATATATTCTTATTACACATTACAGTTATTGGCCACCCTGTGGTTTAGTGATTGGCAGTCGGCCAACCACTAGTTATTGCCATAAAAAATAAGAAAAAATGCTTGAAATATGTTGTGTTGGGCCAAACTAAGCTAAAAGAGCCTAAATTATAATAAATATTTTAATTTAAAGTAGGTACAGTAATTGGCCGGTAGGCCAATCATTATAATGCGGACATATTTAAGATACATTGCTTGGCCACTAAAATTTACCGCCAAAAAATTATAACCTTACTATTAAAACCACCGATAACGTGAGATGTACCCCACTAAATCATCACAAAACATTAATATAAGCAGATACACAATATTATTAGCCAAGATAACTCACCTCATGAATGGCCTTCCTTAACAAATTCTTTAAAAAACTCTTAAAACTGGATGCACCTGTTAAGCTTCGAACAAAACACGCTGTCACAACTAGACAATATTAACTGAGAGAGATAATGGCTAGACCAAATATATATCAATGTTGCCGAATTGCAATGCAAATACATTTATTTTCTTATACTTTCTAAAAATCTTAATATTTCGGATTTTTGTGAAAGTGGCCAATCACTAGTGACCGGCCAACAACTGTACCCGTTACCCTACTATGGTAAAAGAGTATATGAAATATTATACTATTTTACCATTGGAATTGGGAATCCGTTTTTATGAAATATGTTACCGTAAACAGCATATACCACATAAATATATCTTGTTTTACCAGTAGAGTTTCAAAAAATAGATATAACATAATACCAGGGAAAAGAAGTGTGAGACGATGTATACTATTCTGCCTTTGTAGAGTTTGCGGAATATACCGTTTTACCATATCTGAGACGAAAATACACGTAGTTATATACTCTTTTGCCAGTGTCATATTTTAAAAAATAAATGAGATAGAAATAAACTAAAATTTGCATAAGATAGAGCGGAAAAAATAATCCAGTTTCGACGGGAAATTCAAAAATCGATTTTTTTCACATACACTATTTTACCTTTGCAGGCAAGAGGATGTAGTGTAGATGCCATGTTGATGATATTAAAGTATGAGAGTAGAAAAAATAACTACTTGATTAGGTATATTTGTGAATCTACTTATATCTAAATCCTAGGGTACTATACTACTAAATCATAATTATAGTCTAAGAGCTGGGAACGGATTTTATGCGTGATAAGTAATATGGAAAAACTATACGGGGGTATGTTGAACTAGTTGTGTAAATTATTTTCCCCAACGGCCGGAAAACAGAGTTGGGGCCGAGGGTAGATATAAGGGGTCAAAGTCGCAGATTTTATTATTTTTTATGACGCTCATGATCGAGATAGTGCACCAAAATTTGGGAATAAGTAGGTCATGACATAACCAATTAAAATCTCCAGGGGCGGAAACCTACGTAGCCGACAAAGGGGTGGGGGAAGGGGTGAATATAAAAATTATAATTGGGTTTTTTTGACGTTCCTGATCGAGATAGTGCACCAAAATTTGGGAATAAGTAGACCATGACATAACTAAGTAAAATCCCCAGAGCCGGAAACCAGATTGGGGGACGAGGGTATTTATAAAGGGTTAAAATCTCGGTTTTTATTATTTTTTTGTGACGCTCATGATCGAGCTAGTGCACCAAAATTTGGGAATAAGTAGGTCATGACGTAAATAATTAAAATCTCCAGGGGGGACACCTACGTAGCCGACAAAGGGGTGGGGGAAGGGGTGAATATAAAAATTATAATTAGGTTTTCGTGACGTTCCTGATCGAGATAGTGCACCAAAATTTGGGAATAAGTAGACCATGACATAACTAAGTTAAATCCCCAGAACCTGAAACCAGAGTGGGGGACGAGGGTAGTTATAAGGGGTCAAATTCGCGGTTTTTACTATTTTTTTTCTGACGCTCATGATCGAGATTGTGCACCAAAATTTGGGAATAACTAGTTCATGACGTAACTAAGTAAAATCTCTAAGGGCAAACGCTGCGTGTCCGACAAAGGGGTGGGGGCAGGGGTGAATATATAAATTATGAGTGTTTTTTTGTGACGTTCGTGATCGAGATAGTGCCCCAAAATTTGGGAATAAGTAGATTATGGCATAACTAAGTAAAATCTCCAGGGCGCAACGCTGTGTGGGGGACAAATGGGTGGGGGCAGAGGTGAATATAAAAATTATAAGGGTTTTTTGTGACGTTCGTGACCGAGATAGTACACCAAAATTTGGCAATAAGTAGATCATGACATAACTAACTAAAATCTCCATGGGCGGAACGCTGCTTGGGTATAAAGGGGTGGTGGGTAGGGTTGAATATACAAATATAGGGGTTTTTTGTGACCTTCGTTAACGAGATAGTGTACCGAAATTTGGGAATAAGTAGATCATGAAAAAACTAAATAAAATCTCCAGGGGCGGACAAGGGTGAATACGCAAAATTTTTGGGTTATGCTCGTCATCGAGAATATGTCCGTAACTTGCACAATTGATTCATTGTAGAATCAAAATCCAAAAGGGCGGACAGCTAGGTGGGGTCAGCTAGCTTTTTTAAAAACGGTGTCACAATATTTTCATAAAAAATGTAAAGAAAAAATAAAAATTTCTTATCTTTTTCAAAAAATTTTTATAACATTGATTTATACAAATAATTATAATTATTGTTCTCGAAATTTTTGTTATTAATTAATAGAAACAATGACGAAATTAGAAAAAAATCATGGTTTTTCATTGGAAAATATAATTTTATTTACATCTACAAGTATTAAGAAGCTACATCAGTGTGTCATTAATATTAATTCGAGCGAAAGTTTTTCTGCACCGTTTTTCGAAAGTTTTGCGAACCTTTGACAACAGTGCGTCGGAAGTAGGTGACACTATCAAAGACGAAAGCACAATATTTTAATAATAGGCATTGTGATAACGGTGACTATTACTCTATGTTGCCAAATCTTGTCAGTTAAGTTCGATTTCTTTTTACATATAAACGATTTTAGTAGTTCCAATGTGACAGAAATCTAGGCATGGGATAAAAATTTTATTCGAAAAAAGTGTAATTTTTTGTTCTTCTTTTATTTAATTATACTTAGAAGCGTAATTATGAGCGTTAGAAAAAAAATAATAAAAACCGCGAATTTGACCCCTTATAACTACCCTCGTCCCCCAATCTGGTTTCCGGCTCTGGGGATTTTACTTAGTTATGTCATGGTCTACTTATTCCCAAATTTTGGTGCACTGTCTCGATCAGGAACGTCACAAAAACCCAATTATAATTTTTATATTCACCCCTTCCCCCATCCCTTTGTCGGCCACGCAGGTTTTCGCCCCTGGAGATTTTAATTGGTTAGGTTATGACCTACTTATTCCCAAATTTTGGTGCACTATCTCTATCAAGAGCGTCACAAAAAAAATAATAAAAACCGCGATTTTGACCCCTTATATCTACCCTCGGCCCCAACTCTGGTTTCCGGCCGTTAGGGAAAGTAATGTACACAACTAGTTTAACATATCCCCATATTGTTTTTCCATATTACTTATCACGCACAAAATTCGCTTCTATCTCTTCGACTATTATTACAATATCTGTGGTATCCTTTTAACACATACTTATTTTGCACGTGTTTTGGGGATATCTAATTTTTCACACTTACTTAAAGGTTCAGGTGGATATAGCGTGTGATTTTCGAGCGATAAAATACTCGATTGTTACTCAAAGACCGTGACTGCCGCGAGGCGTAATGAGTTATAACCTAAAACACACATAAAAGCTATTTTCAAACGTTGATCGATAAAAAGGGGATGTGCGACCGACGGTCTCTATGTCATTTGTTTCCAACGGAACAACTTTTGTAGGCTAGGTAGGATTATACGCCGCAAAAGAGTTATTATTTACCTTTTTGAAAAACGGGGGAGAATAGTAAATAAAATGAAACATAGACGATACACTGTAAAAGAATGATAGTTTCGAATAATCCCAATGATATTTCTTAACAAAAAAGTATATCTCAACACTCCTCATTTATTATAGGATACCTACAGGCCCGGCCCTAGAGATTTTGCCGCCCTGGGCAAGATTGGCGACCGCCTCCCCCTTTGGTAGATACATGACTCACCACCTTCCTTCAGCGATCGCCAACTTAAACCACGATTGTATTTTTATTGGTGTGTGCTTTGTGCTAAATTATTTAATACGTTATTTTTCACTTTATTTGAACGATACACGCTTAACACATCTGCAATATTTTCATGAAATTTTACTACATTACTATAAATTAACATCTTTTAATATCCAAAAACTCACTATCCATATCAATAATTACACACTTACTTTTTTAAGTAAGTAAAACTCTTCGTTCCTTGGAACGGGAAAAATTATTTAATAATTCTCCAAGATCCAAGGACTCAGCTATTTCGTGTTTAATAGACATTGTTCCTAGAGCACTCAAGCGTTCCTGGGAGATAGTTGATCTTAAGTAATTTTTTATTAGTTTTAGGTTTGAAAAGCTTCTCTCTCCAGAGGCTACTGTCACTGGTAGGGTTAATAAAATCCTCAAAGCAACACTAACGTTGGGTGCGAAATCAAAATCACACTCTGTAATCATTTTCAGGGTCTCCAGAGGTGTACTCTTGGGCTTCACAATCGTGGAAATTACTTTGAGTTCCTCTTTTAGATCAGCATAATTTAGATCTTTTGAGTCATCAAAAGTTAAAGCATCACATAGTCATCCCATCAATAATAACATTGTTACCTGTGACAGTAGTAGTGTCATCAGTAGCTGACATAGATGCTGATGATTGTCCCAAATGACTGTCATTGGACTGAGAGGGAGCGGCAGCAGACGTGCATGCTGATGATTTTCCTAGCTAGATGACTGTCGTTGGACTGAGAGAGGGCGGCATCAGACGTTGATGCTGATGATGCCCTAGGCGACTGTCGTTGGACTGGGAGGAGCGGCAGCAGACGTGGATGCAGATGATATGCCTAGGTCTGGGTGAATATTTTCAGACTCAAAAGGAGCGGCAACCGCTCTATGTTCTCTAGGTTGAGCAATATTGTTAGCATCAGTGTGTAATGGTTTTAAAAATTTACCTATAAAATTTTTAAGCCTTTTTGTTTCAATCTCCTTCTGTGCCCTCTTTTTCCTGTACTGACTACCAGAAAGACGTTTTCTACCATCCATTACTGCACGTACACAATTATTTTTACTAACACTAAACAATGTTGTTCTGAAGCTATTTTCTTGTGGCATTTTTACAATTTTAACTATTTATAATGGGAAATAAGCCACAATATTATTAAAAAATGATTTTTATTAACGTTTCGACGCCCAAATCGGGTACCGTTGTCAAAATACAAAATACTATTAACATAAACAAAAATGTTGTTGCTTAGTAAAAAAATTCTTCTAATAATTTATTTCATTTGACTCATTTATATCGGCAATTCAGATACATAATATGATACATTTTAAAGTAGAAGACTTTAAAATTATATTGCCAATATTTATGAGTTGCGTTCCTGGGACGACTTTACTGAAAGATAGTTCATTCGATTATATGAAATCAACCCCAACTCAAGAATATCCGTCACAAAAAAGTCATAGCATGTGATCTGTCTTTAAAAAGATAACCATATGCAACGGTGATATTAAAATTCTCGCGTTAGAGAGCTCATAGTAAATCACGAGGGAAAACCAGGAAAAACCTCGTGATACTATCCCGACATCGTAAGTATTTGCTCTTATATTTAATTTACTCTCAAAATTAATACCAAATTCTGACTTTACTATAATTTTGTTTAAATTATAAATAATATCAATAATACATGGATATACAATAAGTAATACTAAAATATAAAATATGTACTAATTTGACTCTTGACTTACTAATTGTGGTATTTTCTTTCTATTGACTTCCTCTTTCAGTATAGGTATCCACATCCTACTGCATTCCACCGAGGAATTTGCGACACAATTGGTTTCGTTTAGCATAATTAGAGCCGCTTCTTTGATTTTTCTCTTTTTACTATCTGTTTCTTTCGGGACTATACTTGAATCTCTCCACTGAACTCTATGTTCAATATCCCATGCGTGTAGACATATTTGAGATCTATCAAATTCTCTATTTTTAATATAAGATTAATGTTAACTTATTCTAACGTTTAATGGTCTTGATGTTTCACCTATATAAAAATGTTTCAGTGGAGAGATTCAAGTATAGTCCTGAAAGAAACAGATAGTAAAAAGAGAAAAATCAAAGAAGCGGCTCTAATTATGCTAAACGAAACCAATTGTGTCGCAAATTCCTCGGTGGAATGCAGTAGGATGTGGATACCCATACTGAAAGAGGAAGTCAATAGAAAGAAAATACCACAATTAGTAAGTCAATTGTCGAATTAGTACATACTTTATATTTTAGTATTACTTATATATCCATGTATTATTAATATTATTTATAATTTAAACAAAATTATAGTAAAATCAGAATTTGGTATTAATTTTGAGAGTAAATTAAATGTAAGAGCAAATACTTACGATGTCGGGATAGTATCACGAGGTTTTTCCTGGTTTTCCCTCGTGATTTACTATGAGATCTCTAACGCGAGAATTTTAATGTCACCGTTGCATATGGTTGTCTTTTTAAAGACAGATCACATGCTATGATTTTTTTGTGACGGATATTCTTGAGTTGGGGTTGATTTCATATAATCGAATGAACTATCTTTCAGTAAAGTCGTCCCAGGAACGCAACTCATAAATATTGGCAATATCATTTTAAAGTCTTCTACTTTAAAATATATCATATGTATCTGAATTGCCGATATAAATGAGTCAAATTAAATAAATTATTAGAAGAATTTTTTTACTAAGCAACAACATTTTTGTTTATGTTAATAGTATTTTGTATTTTGACAACGGCACCCGATTTGGGTGTTGAAACGTTAATAAAAATCATTTTTTAATAATATTGTGGCCTATTTCCCATTATAAATATTTAACACTAAACAATTAATAATATTCTGGGAGGGGTAGTTCTGAACCCACAATTCTTATACGAGGAAGAAGAAGGCGGTGTTGTCGATTTTCTGTTGAATGAACCTTGCAATTGTTATTGTTTGACTTATTTAATTCTCGTTTTTACAGTTGAATTTTTGCCGCTCATAATTTTGGTTTTTTATAATATTAAAAACATAATTTATTTTTTCTTTAATTTAAAAAATTGGCTGTTTTCTAAAATTTGCCGTCCCTAAATTTGCCGCCCTGGGCAGCCGCCCAGTTCGCCACCCCTGGGGCCGGGCCTGGATACCTATTAAACACAACACTTTTTCATGAAAAAAAAATTTGTGTTTTATAAGTGTGTGACGAATTGACTAAATTTAAACAAAGTTTTTTTTGCTATTTTAATAAATATTCAACAAACAAATTTTTGTGTGTATATTTACACTGACAAGCACACAATATTTCAAATGAAAATTAATCCGAAACAACAAAAATAAACAGATTGTTTGAAATATCGTATTTTCAATAGTATTGGATTAGTTTCCGAAAATTAAGCAAAAAAATAAATTTCAAGTGTGTTTATTATTTTAGAATAAAGAGGAGACAAAATAATTTTCTGTATACAGTGTGTAAAAGCCGAATGGAATTAATTCATTATTTCGTGTATGGACGATTTTGGAAATAAGTTCAGAAATAGGTCGATTTTTAATTTTAAATTATGATTTTTTGGCATATATCATACTAGTGACGGCATCCATCTGGGCGTGATGACGTAATCGATGATTTTTAAATGTGATAGGGGTTGTGTGCTATCTGATTTGAAGCGTTGTTTAATTCTCTATCCAGTAATATAAACATTAACATAATTATTTATACAGGTTGTCCAAAAATTTTTTAATTAAATCACCTAACACAAATTGAAGAATGTATGTAATTTATTTAATTCAAAATACATTTACTGCTATCAGAAAACATTTAAAAAAAATGTTTTTCTACAACCGTGTTAAAAATGCAATTTTTAGCACTCCATACGAGCGTTAAAAATGCTACTTTAAGGCACTAGTGTTTTAAAAATTTTATGGCACTGCAGTTCGTATTGACCGTATAGGCAATTTTGATGTAATGTCAAAAAAATATAAAAATGGAATGTCAGTCAAGTTCAAGTAAAAGTTTTTGTAGATATTGTCCTGTAATTACGTTTGTAGAAAAAATATTGTATGATATGCGTGATAAAAAGTACATTTTCAATGTTTGAATTGCAGAACTCGCTGTCGCTCATTCTGTAAACTTTCACATGTGTGCCTTAAACGTGTACTTTTAACACTTATATCATAGATAACTATTATTTAAGAAATAAACATTTTTTCTCGCTTAAATTAAATGTTCAAACTGCCAAAAGCCAGTTGGGTGGAAGCTTGAACATTGAATTTAAGCGAAAAGCAATGTTTATTTGTCAAATAAATATTTTTTTTGTTTTCTGACTAAGTAAAAAACAAAGCAGTAAAATTTTGATTGAAAAGTAGGGATGTAAATCCGGTTGCATACTTCACCAATATATCGTCGAGATGTCAAAGCTGCACTTATTAAAAATTAGAGGCAATCTGCTTTTCAAACGTATAGCATCCCATACCATAATGCTTGGTTGTCTTGCTTTATGACGTTCAACAAGCCTATATTTCGTCTCTCACCTCGCAAACGTCTTACCGTTATGTAATCATCAGAGCCACCCAAACAAAACCTAGAGTCCTTCCTGAAGCAGACAAAATTACAGTGTCCATTCCAGTTTTGACGAGCTCTGAACCATTCTAATCGTCGAACCTTATGCTGTGGTGTCAAAGGTAAATAAAGGTTCTTCTTGAAACTACCCTTCCTTTAGTTGCAACTAATTCATCTCTTATTTGATGTACACTGTCCCGTTATTTCTGAGAGCATGAAGTCTAAGATGGCGCAAGTCATGGCCCTACACTATTTTAGGACGGTTGGATCCTCCACGACAACGAAAGATCTCATTTAATCCGGTTAACTTAGACATCAAAATAGTTGGCAAATAACAAAAATTGCCGGAGAGCCAAATTTTGGTGGAGAACTAGAGTTTAGCATAACAAATAAAGTTTTAAAAGTCCCCGTCGATCCCATGTGTGCAACAAAAGTTACTCGGGGTCAAAGGTCAAAATTTGAGATTTTTTGGATTTTCTCGAAAACGGTAAGTTTTATCAAAAAAGAGCCTTAAACCAAAGTTGTAGATCTTAAAATTCTCTACCAAAATAGTCCTTACAATTTTTTTTTTCCTAAGAGTTGCTATTCCTGAGATATCGCAATTTTAAAAGTTACTTTATACATTATATGCACATATTAAGCCACGTACATATAATATGCAGAATGTGGCACTTAAGACAAGTATAAATGACTATTTGTGTCTCTTTTATATAATATATTATACTATTCTGAAAATATTTCTTCAACAGATAATCAATCCCAAACTGTATTTCCTCTATCCACGTGGCCTTGAAAAACATTTGGCTATACCACTCTTTAAAAAAGAACAGTTTGTCTATTGTAAACAATGGCTACAATATTGTCCGTAGGTCTTGTTCATAATATTATCTGTTTCTTTTAGTGCTAAAGGTTCAGTTCAAGTGAATATAAGTGCTTATTACAAGCGTCTACCATTTAGCAGACATTACGGGCTTACAGTGACAGTGGTATTTGACGGCTACAGTGACTCGACAAAGAATATTAAATCTGGAGAACAACGTCGGCGTCGTCGAACTACAAAAACATCATCGGGTTCCGAGATTATCTTTGATGAAAATATAACAGTTCCAGCGAATCAACAACAATTTTTCGCTAACATTAATAATAAATCCAGTTTCATTTCCATGTTAACTGACAAATTAACAGCTGGAAATATTGAAGTGAAACAAGCTAAAAATGACGCATATGTCCTTATAATTGAGACAGCAATTGAAAAATTTAAGGCAACAAACACAACAATTGTAGTTGGTGAAGATGTTAATTTGTTAGTACTGCTTACTGCAAGATACTGTAGATAAATTTATTTATTTTCTGAAACCTGGAAGGGCTCAACAGCGAACAGAGGTATATTCTTCGAAAAGATTATCGGCTTATCCCAAATGCCAAAATTACAATTTATTTTTACATTCGATAACCGGCTGCGACACTACGTCAGCAATATACAGAAAGGGCAAAACGTCAGTACTTAAATTATTCGAATAAAAAAGATTTGACTGACTGCTGTAAAGTTTTTACAGAACTTGATTCCACACCGCAAATAATAATTACGGAAAGAATTCGCTTTCTTCTTGCGGTTTATGGAGCTCCAAAAAAATTAGTTGTCTTGATAAATACCGATACTTAACTTTTGTAAAAATACGCGAAACAAGAAACAAGTACAACTATCTTGTCTTCCTCCAACATCAGCATCTGCTTTTCAACATTTGTATCGAGTATATTATCAAGTTCAAACATGGCTGGACAATGAACTGAATCCAGAAGACTGGGGTTGGAAATTAATAGATAATACTCTAGAACCGATTAAAACTTTACTCCCACCTGCTCCAAAAAAACTATTTAACACTATTTTTTGCAATTGCAAAAAAGGTTGTAGTGCCAAATGTGGATGTAAAAAAGTCGGCTTGATGTGTTCTCTAGCGTGTACCAACTGCCAAGGTCAGTCTTGCTCAAATGTCCAGTTTAGTATAACAGAGGAAGATTCCTGTGATTTGAAATGTGATTGAATGACTCAGTCACATTTGAACAATTTTTGAACATCCAGCAAGAGGAAGAGGAAGAAGATGAAATCGAAGAAGACTTGACTGTTGAAGTAGACTTTCAAGAATATGAATCTGATTAAAATATCTAAAGAAATCAAAACAATAGTTAACCTAATAATCAATAGCAATATCAATAATCAATATCAATAATAAGGTAATATCTAGGACCTGACCGGTATTGTTTCCTTAAATTATCCTAAAATTGTCAAAACAGTTAGTAGAGTAGGCCTACAGGGAAAACCAAGGTAAAAAAAAACGCGCCGGGTACATTACCTCACAGGTGGTGTAGAAACGTGTGCATATCATATATAATGTGAATCGCGATATCTCAGGATCGCGATATCTCAGGATCGCGATATCTTAGAATCGCAATATCTCAGGAATGGCAACTTTTAGGAAAAAATAGTAAGGACTATTTTTGTAGAGAATTTTAGGTCTAAGATTCTTTTTTGATAAAACTTACTGTTTTCGAAAAAAATCCAAAAAATCTAAAATTTGACCTTTGACCCCGAATAAATTTTGTTGCACACATGGTATCGACGGGGACTTCTAATACTTTATTTGTTATGGTATACCCTAGCTCTCCACCAAAATTTGGCCCTCCGGCAATTTTTGTTATTTCAAATGTCTATATAGACCGGGTTAATTGGACGATATCCTTCAAACTCAACACCGATGATCGATTAGCTTCAACTCTTCGTGAAATTTCCTGTAAACAAAAATCGGCCTCTTTCATGCCTACAATATGTCCTTTTTCAACGTCACTTCAATGACTAAATGGCCAACTACTACGAACTATTTGCATTTTAAATTTTTTTGGGTAAGTCATAACAAATCATAAAAAATCATAAAAAAAATCATAAACAAAATAACTAAAAATTACAAATAAATAAAAGTAAAATATACAAAAATAAACTTTCTTATCTTTTTTTTCCCGAAAAAAAAACTTCAGTTAAAGAAAATATAGCGATATCACATAATATTTTTTGAGATAAGACTTACAAAAAAATAGTTTTGATAGATAGAAATAAATAATTGGATACAAAGTATTGCATTCTTTTGACCATCAGCACAAAAGTTTTTCGTACTATTTCCTGTCTAAAATGTACCTTAAAACCCTCTACAGGGTGTTTCATTAATAATTGTCCATATAGTAACTGGAGAAACCTTAGCACAAAATACGAAGATTTACCCTAAAATACTTAAATAAAATGTGGTGCCTTACTGAGTTCTCTCTCTTCAATCCTGACCCACCGGAGGGAGTGTAGTGGTCGACGTGATGTCGTGTATTGTCCGTCTCCAGAGATCTCTGTCTCTGGTCATTTCTTTTAACTCATGCATAGGTCTTTTGCATATTCCTGTAATCTGATCGATCCATCTTGTTGGGGATCTTCCTCGTGATCTTCGGCCTTCCACCTTTCCTTGTATAATTCCATGTTTTCTGTGTTGGCTCTCATAACATGTCCATAGTATTTTAACTGTTGGAGATGGACTTTACTGGAGAGCCGTTGGCTAACTTTTAGCTCTCTTAAAATCGAATTATTTGTTCTATGGTCGGTCCAAGGAATTCGTAGCTTTCGTCTCCAACAGAACATTTCAGTGGTGTCTATCTTTCTTCTTTCCGAATTTCTCAGGGTCCAAGATTCACATCCGTAAGTCAGTATTGGGAATATTAAGCAGTTGATCAACCTCATCTTTAACGCTCTTGAAATTTGACAGTCCTTCCATATTGTGGTCATTTTTGCTGTGGCGACTTTTGCTAGATAACATCTAGGTTTTATTTCCTCCTGTAGTGACCCTGTGTTTGTAATTAATGATCCCAGATATAAGTTTGAGTTCACAACCTCAAACGGATCAATTGTGGTTATATGTGGATTATTGTTATGTAGTCTATCCACTATCATGATCTTTGTCTTTGATATATGTTTAATTGCAGACCAAATATTTGACTTTCGTCTTCAACCAGTCGTATAAGATCAATCAGCTCTGCTTGACTATTTGCAAGAAGGGCTGTGTCATCTGCGAAACGTAGGTTGTTTATTTTATGACCATTTATTGAGATCCCTTTTTCCCATCCTTCAAGTGCTCTTCTTATAATATGCTCTCCATATATATTGAATAATTGTGGCGATAGTATACATCCCTGTCTGACACCCCGTTGTGGATGAAATTCGTTTGAAAGTGTGTCAAGCACTTTAACTGATCCAGTATTGTGTTCGTATAGTTCAGTTATAAGCGAAATAACGTGTTGGGGTACGCCCACTTCTTTTAGTATTTGCCATAAGTGTCTCCACTTGACCCTGTCGAACGCGTTACGATAATCTATAAAGCATATGTACAGTGGATTATTGAATTTCCTAGATTTTTCGATTATCTGTCTCATATTTAACAGGTGTTCTCTAGTACCCCTACCTTTGGTAAATCCAGTTTGCTCTTGTGGAATTTCTCTTTGAAGGAATGTTTTTAGTCTCTCGTTGATTATATATAGCATTATTTTACTGGCATGGGATATAAGAGAAATAGTTCTATAATTGTCGCATTTTTGGAAGCTGCCTTTTTTATGAATTGTGGTTATTGTAGATTTTGTCCAGTCTTCAGGCCATTGTTTTGAATGCCATATTTGGTTACAGAGTAGATGAAGTAATTTTACGCCAGTTTCTTCTGTGGCTTTGAGCATTTCTGCTGTTATCATATCTGGACCTGGTGCTTTATTATATTTGAGCTTACTGATCGCGAGTCTTACTTCATTTTCAAGTATATCAGGTTCTTCTTCCACCTCGTCAGAGATTTGGTTAACAGGTTCTTGGCGTTGATCATCTTTATATAACTCCCTGCAATACGATCTCCATGTCTCTGCTATATCTTCTCTGTTTGTTTTTAGAGTTCCAGTGTTGTCTTCAATGGTCCAAGTTCTGGCTTTAAACTCTCTTGTATTTTTCTAAATAGATTACTGAGTTACAGGGTGTTTTATCTAAAAATTTAAAAACTATTTTTGCTCAGCATTTCAGAACTATTCGACGTACCCTTTTCATACTTGGCAGTAAGTATAAGTACTATACAAACTACTAAATTATGTTAAACAAACGTTTCTGTCTATTACCAGAGGCGTACGACGGGGAAAGTGAATGGTTGACCCCTTCCAAATTCTACGCCACTGGCGGAATTGCTATTTTAGTTCAATTTTTGGATTTTCCAATACTTTCTATGAAAATAATGTACTCTTCATTCGTAACGATAAAGCCATTAATTTTCTATATCTTTGAAGTTAAAAATGAAACGACACGGTTATTTTGATTAATGTATTGTGTCGCTTCATTTTTAATTGCAAATATCTCGAAAACGAATCATTTTATCATTACGAATGAAGAGTATTGTATTTACATAAAAAGTATTGAAAAATCAAAAAATTACACTAAAATAGCAATTTCGTCAGTAGCGTAGAATTTGGGAAGGGTCAACCTGTCACTATCACCTGTCGTACGCCTCTGGTAGTAGCTAGAAACGTTTATTTATCCTAATTTTGTAGGGCGTACAGTACCTACACTTTCTGCCAAGTATGATAAGGATACGCCAAATACTTTTAAAGTATTGGGTACAAATAATTTTTTAATTTTAGTCATATGGATCATATCATAAATTAATCAAAATAACTGTGCGCTGTTTCATATTTAACTTCAAATACCTCGAAAACTAATGACTTTATCTAAAGAATCTAAAAATGGCACTAAAATAGTAATTCCTCAAGTGTCGTAGATTTTGAAAAGGGTCAACCATTTACTATCCCCTGTCCTACGCCTCTGGTAGAAGCTAGAAACCTTTGTTTATCATAATTTAGTAGGGAGTATAGTAGGCGCACTTTCTGCCAAGTATGATACGTCGAATAGTTTTAAAATGCCGAGCAAAAATATTTTTTAAATTTTTAGATAAAACACCCTGTAACTCAGTAAGGAACCACATTTTATTTAAGTGTTTTAGGTTAAATCTTCGTATTTTGTGCTAAGGTTTCTCCAGTTACTATATGGACAATTATTAATGAAACACCGTGTATAATCACTAGATTATGCCAGATCATGCCAGTAGTCAATAAAAGTTACAATAAAAAATAAAGTGTATTTCGACAATTTTATCAAGAGTTCAAGAGGTGCCATATTTTTGTATTTCTATTTCTGGCTTTATAGCTGATTGATATCATTTGTAACAAACCTTATTTGTTCAATATCTCTGTATCAATACAAAAAAAACATAAATCATTTTGACGAAGCTTTTTAAGCACAAAATTGTTTCCGGAATTGAAATTATTAATGAATGGCGGCTTAACGGGATATTTAATTGGAACTTGTCACTTTTGTTTTCGGATATTTTCCATTCTATCGAAAAATGTGTACGTTCTTACTGTGATGAATGATGAATGAATTGCGGATGTATTTTCAACGAAAACATTTTGTTTATAAATTCGCAAAAGTGTGTTGTTATTGCGTTCCAGCTCCTGCAGTACTCAGATCAGACTTTTCGATGGATTCTTATGTAGTTTTTTCTTCTGAATCCAAATCTGAAAACGGCATTTCGATATTTCTAACCGTCTTCGAGATAATCGGCCTCAAAATCTAAAAAGTGGCGTCAAAATCGTTTTATTTTCTTCCGATACACTACAGGTCCAGCTGAAATCGTTGGTATTAAGCAGGCTAGTTTTTAAAACCTTTTTATATACTTGGCTTGGTTGGTGTCACGGACTCCGCAAATTTTGTAATCCATATTAAAAATAGTTCTAGGCTATCTAGGTACCTGAAATTTTCAAAATAACTTAGAATTAGCTAACAATGCAATATTTAACTGCTATTATGCAGGGTGGTTGATTAGTAAGATAAAGCTCCGTAGATCCGTTATAGTAATAAATGGCGGTAAAAGTTAATAACAAAAATTGTAGCTAACTTTGAACTTCACAGTAGAAAATTAGTTTGAATGTTACAAGGTGTTCGATAAAATAGTAGCAGATCAAAGTTACGTTTTTTAAATGGAACACCCTGTATTTTATTTTATATTCGAAATATTCTTAACTTTTCAATTACAAAAATATAAAGGTTTAGTATGCTATACCGAGTACTTACAAAGTTATAACCAATTTTATATGAAAATCGTAACAAGTTTATCTCCCTGTATAAATAAAAATAAGCACAACGGCAATCGTTTATTGATGTCAGATTTTTTGTATACCTATTGTCAAAATGTTCAGAAATGAACGATATTGCTAATTTTCTTTATATTGAATACAGAGTGAGTCAAAACGCAAGTACATTATTTTCTCAGTAATTTTAAATGAAACATTTATTTTATATCACTATCGAAAAGTACTATTACCGTACTTTAATTTTCATATAATATTCCCTATATCTAAATTTATTAGTTTTCGATATATGCTCATTTTTCAGAGCAAACTATTAATTACGGGTATAAATCTATCCAAATTTTAGGTAAGCCATGACTGAATTGTCTAAAACTGACAATTTACGATTACTAATTATCAATCTGTAATCAAAGTTGGCTACAATTTTTGTTATTAACTTTTATTGCTATCTATTACTATAACGGCTCTACGGAGCTTTAGCCCACTAATCAATCACCCTGTATGGATTAATCGATTTTTTTTATTTCAAACTATTTTAAAAATGTGACTAATGCAATGATATTAAAATATTGAATGGGTTGCATATGTGAGTCCATATTAAATATAGTAATGAAACACAGACCTACTCACAATCATTTAATTATACTTTGACGACCGGTTTCGATCTCTACAATATAGAGATCATCTTCAGGTCGGCGTTACAAGTAGTTAAATGCTACAATAAGAGAAAACTTGTGTTAGAACAGTGTTTGATTGAAGAGATGTTAATAGAAAGACAAATTTAAATTTTTTTAAAAAATTTATAAAATTTTTTGAAATAAAGGTTTGCAACTGTTGACATTTCAGAATATTGGTATATACAAAGGCACACCTATGAGTAAAAATGCTCATAGGCATGTATGTGCAAATGGGTGCATACAGTTTGTGAATTTGTTGAGATTAAAATTTTTAACCATTAAAAAACAAAATAAACATAAGCTGACTTAAATATGCTTCCAAATTCAAAGTAGTAATAATAAAAGAGATAGTAATATTGTTCTAATCTACTTACATGCCGTTACAAGGATTGCGTTGCAACTTAGTTGTTGTCATATTAGTACGTCCAAATTATGCTAATTGGTTTGTTGGGATAGTGATAGGGTAAACAGACATGTTACGTAGGTTAAAATCTTACTGTGTTTTAACCTACGTAACATGTCTGTTTACCCTATCACTATCCCAACAAACCAATTAGCATAATTTGGACGTACTAATATGACAACAACTAAGTTGCAACGCAATCCTTGTAACGGCATGTAAGTAGATTAGAACAATATTACTATCTCTTTTATTATTACTACTTTGAATTTGGAAGCATATTTAAGTCAGCTTATGTTTATTTTATTTTTTAATGGTTAAAAATTTTAATCTCAACAAATTCACAAACTGTATGCACCCATTTGCACATACATGCCTATGAGCATTTTTACTCATAGGTGTGCCTTTGTATATACCAATATTCTGAAATGTCAACAGTTGCAAACCTTTATTTCAAAAAATTTTATAAATTTTTTAAAAAAATTTAAATTTGTCTTTCTATTAACATCTCTTCAATCAAACACTGTTCTAACACAAATTTTCTCTTATTGTAGCATTTAACTACTTGTAACGCCGACCTGAAGATGATCTCTATATTGTAGAGATCGAAACCGGTCGTCAAAGTATAATTAAATGATTGTGAGTAGGTCTGTGTTTCATTACTATATATGCAATGATATTATTTTAATAAATTACTTTTAATGGGAAATAAGCCACAATTTTACCAAAAAAATGATTTTATTTTAACGTTTCGAAATATATATTGATGTGATCTTGATTATTGATATGAGATAATATTCTTATATGTTACTTAATTTAATCAATGTATTAATACTAATCTAATTAATTAACCAGATCACATATCAATATGTTTTCAATCTCAGGGCGAATTATAAATTAATTACTTACTTCCGTGGCTTCTAAATATTTCTTAATGGTTCCTAATCGGGATAGAAAAGAAAAAAGTAAAAAAAATACACATATGGGTTACAATTATAATCAAAATATTTTTTATTTTATTTAAAAGGCAATCAATGCTTAATATTTGCTATTTCTTATTATTCTTAAACATAACATTTACAAATGGGAATCTTATTTCCTTTTGGTTTTCAATTGAAAGTTTTTATTAACATTTAACTATTAGGAGTTATTAGCAACAAATCTATTTAAGTTTGATGAAGCTTTTCTGATATTATTGATTATGTTATTCAATTTTTATGTGGAATTTAATACGAAAAACCCATACATTCATGTCCAAACAAATGAGACTGACCTTTTCCTGGTGAACTGAAAATGTCCTCACACAAAACCCGTTCCTGCTATCCTTGGCTGCGATCAAACCTCGTCCTGGCTTCCAATAATGTACTCCTTTGAAAAACTAGCTCGAATAGCTCTCGTTCCTGCTTCGGTCGTGATGCTGTGTTCTACCTTTTTCGAAACTGCTATCAGCTACCGGGACACTCTTGGCTCAAGGAGGTTCTTTTACTCTCGACCTGGCCTACTTCTCGTTCCACGATAGATACTCCACACTCACGGAACTACCGGCTTTCTCACTCTCCGTACACTACCGTCTACTCCTCGACTTCACTTCTCGACAGCTCAAAACATTCTGATCTCTATTTGTCATTCATTCCCCTACTTTCTAAATATCCCTTCCAAATTCACAAATCAATCTTCCACCACCAACTCTCATTCGTAATATTCCTCAAAACCAATTTTTAATCTTTCTAAATATGCTTAATGGATTTCAAAAGAAAATATTTAATTCCCATTCTAAAATACTTTCTAACTATTTACAAATTTTAATGACCATTTCTCTCTTTCAAATGAGTCTTATTTAGCATAGGCTAATGATCGAAACCTTCCGCGAAAAAAGATAATGAACTATCATCCATTTCACTGAGTTTTATTTAGCATAGGCTAATGATCGACCTTCCGCGAAGAAACGATAATGGTACGCGTCATTCACTTTGTTTATCTAAGCACATTGTTCCGAGTTTCGTACGCTTATTCTAATCACTTCTTAAAATTAAATATAACAATTTGTTGTATACAGGGTGTTCTAAATTTATATGCCCGTGGTTGAGAAAATTGAAAATATTTTATATTAAATTGAATTTTGTTTATAATTATCAAATTTTAATTTTTATATCAAATAGAAATATAACAAATCCCCGCCTTGTATTCGATCAAATTTATCTGCATTTTTAAATAAATTTTCTCGAGGTAAAACCAACTCCCTGTATATTTCCTTACTTTAATCTACGTCTTATACCCCTTCTTCTTGTATTACTCTAATTAGTCCCACCTGTAGAGTAATTGTTTCCTTATTTTCAGTGTCCTCATCCTGTGTTAGAGTGTCGGCTATTATGTTGTCTTTCCCTTTTTCCCATATTAATCTTCTGTCTTTTTCCTCAGATTTTTCACATACTTTTACCGTGTATTCTGCATCCTCGTTTTCATATGCCTCCTCTTCAAATGCCACTGTTTCGATCATATCTTTTTCGTTTTCATTTTTTTGCTTTATTTCTTCTTCTCCTGAGCTCGTCTCTTCTTTTGACGAATCCCAGGTTTCCTTTGTTTCTGATACTCTCAAATTTTCTTCTTCTGGGCTCAACTCTTCTTTTGAGGAGCCACAGGTTTCATTTTCTTTTGTCTTTTTCTGACTTTTTCTCCCTTTTCTTCTTTGTCCTTGCTTCGTTGCCAAATTCATTTCCACTGTTTGTTCTTTACCTGATTCGTCCGTATTTTGTTTCTCCTGTTCCTTGTCCTGTTCTTCTTCTTTTTCTTCTGTTAGTTTCATCGTATTATTTTTAAATTTTATCACTACATGTTTTTCTGCCAATTCGTCAACTCCTACTATCATGTCATGTGACATGTTTGGCATTATTACACATTGTAGTGCATACATCTTCTTACCCAGTCGTACCATTACTCGTATGCCTTCATTTATAGTTGCCAATGTCCGTTTGTTTGCGCCCACTAAATTTACCCTAGGTATTTTATAAATTAAATTTGTTAAGTTAACTTCTTCTATTAGTTTTCTGTTGACCAATGTTATTTCAGATCCAGTGTCTATCATAATTTTAATTGGTTTCTCGTTGATAAATCCATCCACAAATTTTAAATTAACTCCATTTTTCTTTTCGTTGTTTCTTGCCAATTTAATAAACTCCTTGGGGTTACAAAAGATTCCTGTTTGATTTTTGGTTTTTAGTGAGCGCCGTCGTGAAAAAACGCCGGTTGCTCATCGTTGTTTATATTTTCGTCATAATGTCTCTCCGTCATATCCATCTGTCTGGGTATTATTTACTTCTCTTCTATTTTCTCTTGGTCTGTCGGATCTGTTTCGGTTTTCTCGATATCCCTGTTCATTTTGTCTACCATTATTTCTGTTTTCTTGATTTGAGCGTGTGGTGTTTCTATTCTGGTATTCTCGATTTCTGTCCTCATTCCATTGCCTATTTCTTTGTTCATAATTTCCTCTTCCGTTGTCTCTATTTTCGTTTTCCCTTCTGGGATTAAAATCTCGTCTTGTATAGTCCCTCCTATTTTCATTTCTATCTCTGTACTCCTGTGTTTCTCGGGGCCTGTAATCTTCTCGCGACCTTCTTGATTTTCTTTCTCTTAAACGCAATTCTCTTATTTGTAGGAATTGGCATAAACTATCTATGTCTTTGTAGTTTTGCAATGTGATATGGTCTTCCAGCGTTTCTTCGAAATGTCTTGCAATCAGTTCGACTAATTGTTCCGATGAGTAATTATATTGTAAATGTTTTGCGTTATAGTAAATTTGTAATGCATATGTCCTTTCTGATATACCCATCCTATCATTGTATTTCCCATTTTGCAATTCCTTGTTAATTTCCAATTGTTGGACTTTTCCCCAGAAATAATTCAAAAATTTTTGTTCAAATTCTTGCCAACTGTCAAATTCTTCTTCTTTGCAATCGAACCATAGGCTTGCTTCATTTTTGAGATGGTTTCTGATAGTTTCTTTTGCTGTTTCGAAACTTCCGATGTGCTGTGTTTTCTTTTTCAGGCTCTTTATAAACGGCACTGGGTGTAATCTTCTTATATCCCCGCCAAACCTTATCTTCACGTCATCTGTGCTATGTATAACCATTTCTCTTCTTTCTCCGACCTTCTGTTGCGTCCTATTTTCGGTGACTTGTTTTTCTATTTCTGTGATTCTTTTTTCCACTTCTTCTATGTCTGCTTGAATAGCGTTTTGCAACTTGTTTTCCAAACTTTCCATTTCTTTTTTCTGGCAATTCGTTATCTCATTTATTTTGCTTTTGATTTCTTTAATCTCTGTCTCTTGTTGTTGCATGTGATCTTTAATTTTCACTTCATACTTTTCTATGCGTTCCTCCATTTTCTTGTTGTTCTCTTCTATTGCTTGTTTCATTTTTTGTTGTGTCTCATCCATTTTTTGATCCAATTTTTGTTGTGTTTCATCCATTTTTTGTTGTGTTTCATCCATTTTTTGTTGTGTTTCATCCATTTTTTTATCCACTTTATCCATTTTCTTTGATGTTTCATCCATTTTTTGATCCAATTTTTGTTGTGTTTCATCCATTTTCTTTGATGTTTCTTCCTGATTTTTATCCATTGTTCGTTTTGCTTCATCCATTTTTTGTGACTGGAGTTGCATAAGTTGTAATATCTTTTCTAATTCTGACAATTCTTTTTTTCCTGTTTCCATGATTGTTGTGTTTAAGATATCTTCTTGGTCTGAATTTTCCTCTTGATCTGAATGTTCTTTTTGTTTTTTGTTGTCTTTGCTTTGGCTTCTTGTCACAGACATTTGTTTTCAAGAAGTACTATCCCCGCCAAATGTGAAATTTTAATAGTATGTTACCCAAAACGACTTTTTCTCACCCAAATATTATAAATTGTCAATAAATATATCAAATGTAAATATCGTAAAAACAAAATATTAAATCAGTTATGCAAAATTTGTACCTAAAGAGATCTAAAATTTTATGTTATCCAATGTAAGTATCTCACTTTTTACCACAGGCATATAAATTTTCAAATACCGGCTTTACTCTTTCTATCCTTCAAATTTGCCACTAGAAATATTTTTCAATGCCCCACGTTGGGCGCCAGTTGATGTGATCTTGATTATTGATATGAGATAATATTCTTATATGTTACTTAATTTAATCAATGTATTAATACTAATCTAATTAATTAACCAGATCACATATCAATATGTTTTCAATCTCAGGGCGAATTATAAATTAATTACTTACTTCCGTGGCTTCTAAATATTTCTTAATGGTTCCTAATCGGGATAGAAAAGAAAAAAGTAAAAAAAATACACATATGGGTTACAATTATAATAAAAATATTTTTTATTTTATTTAAAAGGCAATCAATGCTTAATATTTGCTATTTCTTATTATTCTTAAACATAACATTTACAAATGGGAATCTTATTTCCTTTTGGTTTTCAATTGAAAGTTTTTATTAACATTTAACTATTAGGAGTTATTAGCAACAAATCTATTTAAGTTTGATGAAGCTTTTCTGATATTATTGATTATGTTATTCAATTTTTATGTGGAATTTAATACGAAAAACCCATACATTCATGTCCAAACAAATGAGACTGACCTTTTCCTGGTGAACTGAAAATGTCCTCACACAAAACCCGTTCCTGCTATCCTTGGCTGCGATCAAACCTCGTCCTGGCTTCCAATAATGTACTCCTTTGAAAAACTAGCTCGAATAGCTCTCGTTCCTGCTTCGGTCGTGATGCTGTGTTCTACCTTTTTCGAAACTGCTATCAGCTACCGGGACACTCTTGGCTCAAGGAGGTTCTTTTACTCTCGACCTGGCCTACTTCTCGTTCCACGATAGATACTCCACACTCACGGAACTACCGGCTTTCTCACTCTCCGTACACTACCGTCTACTCCTCGACTTCACTTCTCGACAGCTCAAAACATTCTGATCTCTATTTGTCATTCATTCCCCTACTTTCTAAATATCCCTTCCAAATTCACAAATCAATCTTCCACCACCAACTCTCATTCGTAATATTCCTCAAAACCAATTTTTAATCTTTCTAAATATGCTTAATGGATTTCAAAAGAAAATATTTAATTCCCATTCTAAAATACTTTCTAACTATTTACAAATTTTAATGACCTATTCTCTCTTTCAAATGAGTCTTATTTAGCATAGGCTAATGATCGAAACCTTCCGCGAAAAACGATAATGAACTATCATCCATTTCACTGAGTTTTATTTAGCATAGGCTAATGATCGACCTTCCGCGAAGAAACGATAATGGTACGCGTCATTCACTTTGTTTATCTAAGCACATTGTTCCGAGTTTCGTACGCTTATTCCAATCACTTCTTAAAATTAAATATAACAATTTGTTGTATACAGGGTGTTCTAAATTTATATGCCCGTGGTTGAGAAAATTGAAAATATTTTATATTAAATTGAATTTTGTTTATAATTATCAAATTTTAATTTTTATATCAAATAGAAATATAACAATATATATATATATATATATATATATATATATATATATATATATATATATATATATACGTCTTCATATCAAGGCGAGATCCGACTAAATCGAGGACAACCCGAGATCCACCAATAGGAAATTAATTATTGGAGTATATTGTTCATAAGTATCTTTATAATTAACATATTAATCATGGCACACTTAGAGGGGAAAAGATTTTTGTACTTAAAATTTTCTGATAAATTTACAGCGAAACGAGATCCGTAGCTGAAAAGTAAAGGGGAGGACTTATATACGAAATTTTAGATATTTACCGATCAACGCGAGATCACACACTGATGCCAGCTCTAAAGAGTATTAGTCGAGCAATTGGAGCTTGTGTTGTATTGTATATTTCCCACGATATAAAGATATATAGTGGGTGGAGTCAATGACGGCAGTAACAGCGTTATCTCGAATTCTTTATGTAACTTTTAAGTATCGCTTCTTTTGTGTCTTTAACGTCTACGATTGACCTTTCAGAAAGTCCCTTAGTTTTGTTATATACATAAGGGTGTGAAAAAGAAAAAGAATACTTCACAAATAATAACCATTTAATAATGATAATTATTTGCAATACAATATTTTAAAACTATACATTAATATTCTTAAAAAAAACTTACTACGAAACCAAAATGTAATTACTATATTCTTAAATAATACAAATTGTTACAAAATAATTATTTAAATGAGTGCTTGTTTTAAAAATACATTACAAAAAGTAAAAATTTTTATAAATATTATTAAAGTTTAAAAAATAAAATAACTCAATATATGTAATTATTATTTGATAGTTAAAAAATGATTTTAAGTAAAATGATTTAAAAGATAAAAAGAAACACACATAATTTTCAGGGTCAACTCCTAATTGCATGAAAATTTGGATTCAGATTCTACCCATCCCCCACTTCAAAGTTGAATTTGTGCCGTTGATTGCTTTTACTTGGAGGGTGAAAAAATATACGTTTAAAATAAGTCCGGAAACAGATCTGACTAAGTTTAAGCAACTTTTGTTCTATAGAGTTTTTTTATCTTAGGTACTAGGTTAATTCAGTAGTAGGTACTAGAGTCACTTGCGACTAAAAATATTTACTTTTCAACAAAAAAAAACACGTTTTTCGGCGATTTTTCGCAAACACTCAAAAAGTAAGTATATTATCGAAAAAATATTCTTGGAAAAAATGTAGCATATAAAAAAAAACGAAAAAATGGTATATTCTTAGTCTATAGAACCAGTAAAAGTAAATTTGTAGCTCATAAAAAAGACGATCTTATCCTTCAAATTCCAAATCAAATATTTTAACGTGATACATAGTACCAAAAAATGAAGCTCTTTTCGGGGAAAACCAATTAAAATTTTTTTAGTGTTTACAAAAAGCTTTATTATATTTTATAAAAGTTATATACGGGTAGGAAAGACAACGGAACGAATTTTCGAACGTTTAAACAGACGACATCCCAGATTTACCAATTTCTGGACATCCAAAGGCTGGATTCTAACAACGAAACAGTTGTGGATTTTCAAGTTTTCAATGAGAGTCAGAATGAAAAAACATTAGTGACCTCGAGTATGATGGTTTGGAGATTTTGGCTGGTTATATCTGCCATAAATTGAAGGACTCCAGTATTCAATCCGAAGATGTTTCAACGTACACGTGGGTTGACCATTTGAGTAAGTGTGGTTTATGTAAACCTTCAGATACTCTCTTGTCATATATTAAGTAACTGGAGACAATTTTTCCTTCCACATGAATGGTGATTTCATTTTGGTAACTAAAAATTATTTAGAAAACCTTATGTCCAAAAGTGTAACTGTAGACTGTTCTAACAAAGCGAACAAGTTATTTTTTAGGTCTCGGATGTACTTCCGAATTAAAGAATTAAACAAGTCTCTTAACAACCTGACATTGCGTAAAAGAAAAATTATGAAAACTGCTACATAGTTGCTGTATGTACGTCTATTTCACATGCACAAAATTTAAATAAAGTGCATGGCATGAAAACTGTAACACTTATTTTTGTTTTTTCCAAGCCTCTTACTTAAATCTGATGAAATACATTCAGTACCGGCGCTAGGGTATAAGGCGCCCGCCTGAAATCTAGCACAGGCGCCCTTCGGTTTCTTTTAAATTAGTATTTTGTATAGTACCAGCAGTGTGAAGTACCAGCAGTTTTGTATAGTACTAACAATGGAGTGGAAGCAAGCAGTGATATGTCCTCTTTATAAAAAGGGGGACAAAGCAGAATGTCAAAATTATAGGGGCGTGGCACTATTAAATGTAATATATAAGATATTAGCAGTCCACATCAAAAACAAGCTAGCAAGAAGTCTTAACAATAGCATAGGTGAATACCAGTGTGGCTTTAGAAAAGGAAGAAGTACTATAGACAACATCTTTACTTTAAGAGAAATACAAGCTGAGAGCTATGAATATAATAAACCAACAATGGCACTCTTCTTAGATTTTAAGCAAGCTTTTGATAGAATAAAAAGAAAAGAAATATATAAAGCGTTAAAAAATCTAGAAGTTTCACCAAAAATAATAAGAATGATAAAGCTTACACTTACGAAAACAGAAAATAAAGTAAAAGTTAATAACAAACTAACAGAAAATTTCGAAGTGAAAGAAGGAGTACGACAAGGGGATCCGTTGTCATCACTGCTATTTAATGTAGTATTGGAAATGATAATAAAAGAGGCTAATATTAACAGATCAGGACATATATATCACAAAAAACATCAATGTTTGGCATTCGCGGATGATGTAGTAATTCTATCCAGAAGCAAGGAACAACTAAAAGAGGTAGTAGAACGACTAGAAAAGGCAGCTCGAGAAAAAGGACTTTATATAAATGAAACAAAAACTAAGTATATGGAATGGACCGACAAAAAATTTAAACAAGGGCAATATTTAATGATAACAACGAATGAAGGAACAATGTATAAATTTGAAAAGGTAGACAGATTTGAATATTTAGGGACCTTATTTTCTAGTAAACCAAATATCCGGGATGAAATACACAAAAGACTAATGTCAGGGAATCGTTGCATATATGCACTCAATAAAATACTCAGAAGCAAAAATATATCCAAAGCAGCTAAATTAAGAACGTATAAAACTGTGATACGACCAATAGTTACGTATGCCTCAGAAACTTGGACTATGACAAAAACCGAGCAATCAATGTTACAAGTATGGGAAAGAAAAATACTTAGAAGGATATTTGGGGGAAAAATAATCAACAATCAGTGGACACGAAGAACAAACAAGGAGTTAGAAGAATTGTATAAGGAGCCTAATATAATTGCAGTTGTAAGATCACAAAGACTTAGATGGTTAGGACATGTCCAAAGAATGGCCCAAGTTAGAATGCCTAAAATCATGTTAAGCGCTACAATAGGTGGTAAAAAGAGAAAAGGAAGACCTAGGACCAGATGGAGCCATGAAGTTAATGATGACCTGAAGTATCTCAATGCAACCAATTGGAAAGAAAAAGCGAAGAACAAGCAAGAATGGAGGAAGATTGTAAACCAAGCCATGAGCCTGCTTGGCTCGAAGTGCTAATGTATATATATACCAGCAGAAAAATGCTCATTTTGGCGCCCCCCAAACAGGGCCGCCCGCCTGCAGTGCATCCCTTGCAGGCCCGTTATCGCCGGCCCTGATACATTATTTAAAAAGTAAAAAATTTTGTTTTTTTATCAATCCATTAAATTTATGGTTTTATTTTGGGGCTTTTCTTCCCCTTGGTAAAAATTATATTTACTAATGTGTAGGCCACTAATCAATTTTTGCCAACTAACGAAATATAATAATTTTATTAGATATCGATTATATGAATATTTTTATTTTCCGGATACCAATATAATCAAGAAACTGGGAACTTTACAAATAACTAAATCAATTTAAATAAAAGTAAATAGTTTAATAATTTTCCTCTAAACTATAAAAATCACTTAGTTTCATTTAGTCATATTTCATTCATTTGTACTATTCTCAAATTTCATTCGCGTTCGTATTACGAACGCATAGACGGGACTATGCTTTACTCTGTTGCTGACGTCATGCGCCAATCGGACGAGCTTACGTAACTAGAATATCAGGGTGTGCATATTTCCGGGTCCCGGTGAATTCGTATCTATTTTAATCCCCCATCCTAATTACAGGCCAACTGGCAACTCTGGTGCGCAGGTAATTTTTAGATAACCCATTAACTACCGGTGAATTGGTAACTTTCATGTTTTAAGTATTGTTGATAATCTAATATCGGTATTCCAGGTAGTTAGCGCTGCACTCCTAGAAAATGTAAAAAATGGCACAGGAAGTGAAACCGATGATGAAACGAAACGCAAAAGAGAAAACTTGGATGATTTTTTTAATAGAAGTAAAATTAAAAAACGGTCACCAAGCAAAGCAGGCAACGAAAACAAGGAAGACATGGAAAATGTTATGATTACAATAATGAAAGAGCTAATGAATAAAAACGATGAAATTCTTCAGGAAATAAAACAAATAAGGAAAGAGTAACAACAAACCAATAAAGAGTTAATGGGTGTAAAAGCAGAGAAACAAAAACTAAAAAAAGAAGTAAAACAGCTACATGAATGAATGGAGCAACTGGAGAAATTTAGCAAAAAGAAAAGCTTGATCGTAACTGGGTTAAAAGTAGAAACAAATGATTTTAAGAAATTAAAAGAAGAAATGGAAAATTTCAGAGCCCAAGAGTTGCAAATACAAATAAAACTAAGAAGTGCAAAAAAAATAGGAGAAACAGTATGCGCAATAGAAACAGAAGCCCTCACGGATAAAATGGAAATCCTAAACAAGAAACGTAAACTAAAACAGCATAAAGATCGTATCTATATAAACAACGATTGGACATCGAAAGAAAAAGAAATACAAAAGGAAATAACTAAAATAGCAAAGGACGAAAGAAGCAAAGGTAAGAAAACGAAAATCGGCTACAAGAAATTAATAGTGAATGGAAAAATCTAGATATGGGACGAAGAGAGAGAACAGCTGATAGAAAATTCAAAAAACTAATAAACGAAGAACAGCGGCTGAAATATGATATTGACATGGCAAAAAAAGAGTCGGAAATGCAAACGGTTAACGAAAACAAAATAACGCACACAAAATAAAGACAGAATCTCAATAAAAAGAAAAGAACAAAATCCATTAGAATGGGATCTTGGAATATTAGAACCATGCTGGCAGTAGGTAAGATGCAAGAAATAGCTCTTGAAATGAAAATATACCAACTAGAAATCCTAGCCCTACAGGAAATACGATGGAAGAAAGAAGGAAAAATTGAGAAGAAAAACTTTAGCATGCATTATTCGGGAGAAAGCAAACAGGGAACGAATGGTACGGCATTTATGGTGAACAAAAAAATGAGGGAAAAACTGATACAATTCAAAGCAGTTAATGAAAGGATATCTTACATAAGAAAATAAACAAGCCAACATCTCGATAGTCAATTGCTATGCACCCACCGAAGAAGCAAACCAAGAAGATAAAGCAGAATTCTACGACATCCTGGAAGAAACCTGTGAAATATTCCGAGGAATGACATATTAATAATATTGGGTGATTTCAATGCAAAGATCGGAAAGGAGGACTATAATCGTAATGTAGCTGGCAAAGAAACCATTCATGAAACTACGAATGATAATGGAGGAGAAATCTGCAACCTAGCAGCAGCAACAAACACATATATAGTTAGTACTGGTCATAAACATAAAAAAGAACACAAAATAACATGGATGATACCAGGAAGAATGGATGGAAACCAAATAAATCATACTCTAATTTCGAAAAAGTGGACACAAATAGTACAAGACGTAAGGTCATATAGAGGGGCAAATGAAGGCACTGACCACATATGGTTGATAGCAAAACTTAAGATGAAAATAATCAAAGCAAATAATCATAAGGAAGGAAAAAGGAGGAAATTGAATATAGCCAATCTGAAAACGCAAGAAACAAAGCAACAATATACAGAACAACTGGAACAGAAATTGGGTCAGTACGAGCACATAGAAATAGAAGGAGACTGGAAAAACATAAAGAACAGCATAATAGAGACAGCAGAACAAATAATAGGATTCCAAAAAAACAAAGAATCGAAAGAATGGTTTGATGAGGAATGTCACCAAAAAAGTCAACTGAAGCACCTCGCAAGAAACAAATGGCTACAAAGTGCCGAACAGGAATAACTGGACCAATATAGAAAAGAAAAACAAGAAGCATTGAAACTGTATAGAAGAAAGAAGAACACATGGATCTCTGAACAAATGCAAGAATTAGAAACGAATAATAAAGACAACAAGAAATTGTTCGAATAGATAAAACAACAATACAATACCAAAAAATCTGTCACAAAAGTAAACAAAAAATATTGGGAAAAACATTTCATGGACCTATACAAAAACGACAATAAGGCATATTCAGAGGATGAGGATATAAGAGATAACAGAGATGAAGAAGAAGGCGCACCTACTTATCAGGAATTCATGGAGGTATTAAAACAACTAAAAGTAAACAAAACGCCAGGGCCAGATGAAATCAACAACGAACTGATCATCAACGGAGGAGAGGAGCTCACGAAGCGAATGCACAAGTTAATGGTTACAATTTGGAAGGACGAAAGCATGCCCATAGAATGGAAAAACGGACACATCGCACCAATCTTTAAGAAAGGATATCCAACTAAGTGCTGCAACTACAGACCAATTATGCTACTAAATACAACGTATAAGATATTGACCACAATTATGAAAAACCGACTAAATCAATACACAGAAAAAATTATAGGACCATACCAACAGGGTTTTAGAAAAGGAAGGTCAACAATAGATGCAATACACGTACTGACACAAACAATTGAAAAAAGCTATGAACATGACATAGAATTACACATACTATTCATCGACTTCCAACAGGCCTTCGACAGCATATACAGACAACAATTATTAAATGAAATGAAAAAAATGGAGATACCGGCAAAATTAATAAGACTAACTAGAATGACAATAAAAGACTCAACAGCAAAAGTTAAAACAAATGAGGGCGATACAAATGACATCAAAATAGAACTTGAAGTAAGACAAGGAGACAGTCTGTCAACGACAAACGACACTATTTAATATCGCTCTAGAAGGAGTAATTAGGGACACAGGGCTGAAAAAGACAATTATTCAAAGCTCAACACAGATCATAGGATATGCAGATGACCTGAGACTGGTAGCACGAGATAAAAAAAAAGACTAGAAGAGGCACTTTTAACCCTGGTAAGAAAAGCAAAGACGAGAGGATTAATAATCAATCAGAATAAAACAAAATATCTTATAAGCACACGAGACAATGTAAACAGAATAGCAGAAATAAAGATAGGTGAAAATACATTCTAGAGAGTAGATTGCTTCAAATACCTGGGGGTGATGGTGGACGGCAAAAACGGAAGGAGTATAGAGATAAACGACAGAATTAAAGCAGGTAAGAGAGTATATTGGAAATATCACCAACTACAAAAACCTGAGCAAAAAAACAAAATCAAAAATATACACAGCAGCAATCAGATCAGTGATAGCCTATGGAGCAGAAGTAATGTGCCTTACGAAAAAAGACGAAGAAAAGTTAAAAATAATTGAGAGAAAAATTATAAGAATACATGGCCCAGTAAAGACAGAAACAGGGGAATATAGAAAGCTGATGAACCATGAAATAATAAATATAAATAAAGGAGAAGATATAGTAAAATTCATTAAAGCACAAAGGCTCAGATGGTTTGGGCACACACAAAGAAGAGGTGTAGAAGAACTGATCAGGAAGATAATGAACTGGAAACCAGTAAAAAATAGACCAAGAGGAAGACCAAAAATTAGATGGGAAGATCAACTGCTAGACGATATAGGAAAGATGGAAATTGCAAACTGGAGAGAAAAGATTCAGGACCGGAGAGAGTGGAAGAAGATAGTAGAGAAGGCAAAAAAACATCACAACCTATGAACTACGACCTAAAGGAAAAGCGGACTAATTTATCGCGTGAAATGGATTAAAAGAGCTCATATTTGAGCGAACTATACTCTAACAAGAGTGAACGGTCCATATAATAATTCCAGGTATGTACCTGTATAAATTACCCTCCTTGAAGTTGGTGTAAAAGGTATTCATCATTTACGTATTGTCTTTTGGAAGGATTACTAGAGAAAATCCAAATATATTTTGAAAAAATGGCTGAAATCGCTGAAATTCTTGTAACAGATTTCGTAATGAGTGAACATGGGTGTAAGTTATTGGTGGTAAATGATTTTAAATTTCACTTACAGAAAGTGCTAAAAAGTCTAAAACATTTATGGTACTGTTCTACATCTGGTTGCCAGGCAACCTGTTATACCGACGGTTAGTTTTTTTTTAATATTTTGAGTAGTAACTATGTTGGTTATCAACAATTTGATGTCAAACATGCACATTTTGCCATTTTTTGTCCACCAGTAAGAAGAAAAACATTCAAAACAAAATTTAAGATAACCGCATTATAGAGCATGTAAAACAATTTAAACAAGGTTTTATAAATTTCGCTATACTTAATTGTTGCTTATAAAACTATAAATTAAGTCAGTTTAACGTTAATATAACTTATGTAAAAAATACAACTTATATCTCGATATTACGTGAAATAGCTCAAAGAAATGAGTAAAAATACACGGTTTTTATGACACTCGGTGTAACTACGTAACAATTATTTTAGTTTCTATATGGACGGAATAACAAAATTTATGTAAATCTGACCAATTTTTTCTCAATTTAATTATTTATTGACAATTTAAATGAAAAATAGCCGATTTTAAGAATTTTCGTCTATAAGTTACAATTAGTGTTGCCCAAATGCAAGACCAAGACGAGACTTGGACAGTCTTGGTCTTGGTCTTGCAGCAAGAGTCTTGCAAGTCTCGTAGTTACCCACTAGCATATTGCTATTTATTAATAGACAACTCACATTAGGTGGGTTTTAACCCACGATCTAACTAAACTATCCCTGCCTATACTCTAACTAACTGGGCTATCTACCATGTCCCACGGGAGTCAGTCTGTTTCTTAATGATCTCCTAATGCGGCCGATATTATAGTGGTAATTACAGATTGTTGACAGATCTCGCGTTTTTTTGAAAATATAATGAACTTTCCTATTTGGAATAGAACACCCTGTATATTTTTGCATTTTGAACCATAATAACTACTAATTAATTTTCATGTAATATTTCCTATACCGAAATGCCGTAATTTCTGAGTTATTTCTATATTTATTTAAAAAAAAATTAAACAAATTATAAAAATCAATTGTTTCAGCCCTGTCTGACTTATTTTAGGTTCTTTGAATCATATGGAACAAAAAAGGTCTTTTGTAGTTTTTGTCTAAAGTTATTCGTTTCCGAGTTATAAACAATTTAAAACTGAAAAAAAATTGAAAAATGACAATTTTCATGGCTCAAAAACACAAATAAAAAATATTATTTTCGAAATCTCGAAGTGCCTAAACTGAAGTTTAAACTTTATTTATCAGTTGTCGATAAGTAATTTGTTTATTTCATTTTAGAAAACATTGTTTTTTAGTTTTTAATTCAACCCGATCGCCCATCCCCTCATAAGTTCTTCATTAACAATAAAAAAAAAAAACAACGGCAATATCACACATGGGCCAATATCTCTTTTTATAATATAATAACAAATTATATCAATTTTTTTGAAATTTGAAGGTTTGCAAATTTAACCGTGTGAATAACATTTTACCGTGCGCGAATGGATTATACAGGGTAGCCAGGCATTATCTTATCTAGTGCTTTTTCAGCAAAAAATTTTGTTTGGCCGATTGATCTAATATCTAATTGCACACCTTGCAAACAGTTTATAAGTAGACGTTTAGTCTTTACGATATGGATAAGGAAAAACAATTGAGTGGTTGTCTGTAACTGTAACAGTGGATATTGGATATGGTATTCGTATTATATTTTTATCACCTTATAGGCGACAGACTTCTTTAAAAGTTTCAATGCGATATTATTATACACACAACACAAGAAGATTATTTTATGAAAGGTTGCTATGTATTCTCAAAATCTAGACAATTGCTCAATTGTAATTAATTTCGGAGCGAAGGCGTCGTCTGATATTAGGAAAGAATGAAATATTTTATTTTTACATTGTATAATAATTTATTATGACCTCTGAGTACGTATCCAATAAATAAGTGTTCATATTTTTAATTCGGTATGTATGTTCATCGTATTGTTCATAATGCGAATAAATCCAATTTTCCAAATTTTTGTTACATATTTTTTTGTATCTCATAGTCTCTAAGCGTACACCCGAACATAATATACAGGGTGTAACAAAAATACAGGTCATAAATTAAAGCACCTATTCTAGGACCAAAAATAGTTCTAATGGACCTAACTTACCTTAGTACAAATATGCATATAAAAAAAGTTACAGCCCTTTGAAGTTACAAAAATCGATTTTTTCCAATATATCGAAAACTATTAGATTTTTTATTGAAAATGGACATGTGGCATTTACAGTGAAATTTGTGCACCCCATAAAAATGTTATGGGGGTTTTATTCAATTAAACCCATCCAAAACTTTTTTGTACGTTCCAATTAAATTATTACTGTGATACTATTAGTTAAATTCAATATTTTTAAAACTTTTTTGGTTCTTAGTATTTTTTCGACAAGGCAGTTTTTATCGAGTTGCGGCTTCTTTTCTAATATGTTTACGTAGAGATTTTATGGGGGTTTTGTTCCTTTAAACCTCCCAAATGGTTGTGTACGTTCCAATTAAACTATTACTGCGATACCATTAGTTAAACACAGTGTTTTTAAAACTTTTTTGATTCTTTGTATTTTTTCGATAAGGCACTTTTATTTAGATGTGACTTCTTTTTTAATATGGTTTAAATATGGTTTAATATGGTATAATAAATTTTTCTATTATTATCAAGTCTCCATAATCGTACTTAGCCATATCCAGATAAACATAACATAATGTGGCCATATACAAATATGTGGTGGATTTGACAAATAATATGCAAAATATCTCGACAAATACTGACTTTTCGAAAAAGTACCAAGAGACCAAAAAGTTTTTAAAGCATTGTGTTTAACTAATGGTACTACAATTATTATAAAATTGAAACGTACACAAAAGTTGGGGGGTTTAAAAGAACACCCGATAAAATTTTTATCGGGTCTCTAAATTTCACTATAATTTTTTCTTAAGATACTACTGCCCTAAGAATGCCACATGTTCATTTTTAATAAAAAATCTCCAATAGTTTTCGATATATTGGAAAAAATCGATTTTCATTTTGTAACTTCAAAGGGCTGTAACTTTTTTTATGTGCACATTTGTACTGAGGTAAGTTAGGTTCAATCGAACTATTTTTGGTCCCAGAATATGTGATTAAATTTATGACCTGTATTTTTGTTACACCCTGTATTGTTCCATAAAACGACACTCAAACTGCAAGACGCAAGAGTCTCGCAGGCTTAGTCTTGTTCTTGCTCAAGTCTTGCACGGTCAGTCTTGGTCTTGGTCTTGCTAAAATAAGGCGGTCTTGGTCTTGGTCTTGGTCTTGCTAAAACGCAAGAACAAGACCAAGACTGCAAGACCAAGACCGATTTTGGGCAACACTAGTTACAATATTTTACCAAAAAACTGAAAAAAGAACGATTAGTTTATTGAAATAGCCTTAAAATGAGTTGAAGTAAAATAGAATTGGAGCTTTGTTTATCAATAAACATTAACTATTCAAATTTACTTCTTACGTTTCAAGCTAACTACCTTAGGTACCCCTAAACCCTAAAAATGTCCGACGATTTTGAAGCTCTTCCGACTGGATTAAAGAAGCTATTATCGATTCAAACAAAAGTTGTGTATTTTTAATTCTAAATTTCAACTATTTAATTAAAAATAAAGGGTTTCAGTTGAAAATTCAAAGTTGCTACACCCACCGCTTTCGCAGGCAGAATAAGAACCCTGCTATTGCATAAGTATATAGATTTTGAAAAAACATTAAAAAAGCATTCCAAAGTTTCTTCGATATGCCGTCTAGTTCTCGAGATATTTGACAATCGCCTTTCTGGACAGAGCCATTAAATAATGTAAACATTCTTATTCAAGCTAGACATAAGCCGAGTGAGAGAGCTGACCGTGAAATTTATTTGCGATGTTTCCAAATTTACCGGATCTCGGGTTGTCTGCAGAATATATATTTACCATATACACAACGGATCGCGCGCGCTGCCCTCTACAGCGGATTTAGTGGAACCACTGCAATATAAAATTCACCAAAAGGGGTGCAAAATGAGGTCCAGACAAAAATCGATTTCCTTGTACCCCAACCATTGTCACATCGAGACGTCACTATATACACGTGAATACAAGGTGAGAACCAAAATCGGATCTCGCCTTGCAAAACGGATCTCATATTGTATAGCTTATGATACAAACGGATCTCGCCTTGATATGAAGACATATATATATATATATATATATATATATATATATATATATATATATATATATATATATTATTTTAAAGTACGTTAATAAATCGATATCTACAAATTGATGGTGGGTCAGTGGCATTAGACTGCAGATCAAGAGTTCCCTAGTTCGAACACGGCTGTTCTTTTTTTAATTTTTTGAAGTTATACTTGTTTAGGCGCGATGGGAGTGAATTTTACATCAAAATCCTTAGTGCCGGATGTACGCGCGTTATACCTTTGCTCTGATTGGGTGTTCAAATGACATGTCAAAAATTATCCAATATGGCGGATGTAGCACAGCTGTGGTTTGTTGTGGTTTATTTTTGTGGTTATGGCTGTTGTGTCATAAAATTTGTGAGAAGAGAAACAACAGACAAAAGTTAGTCAATAGTTATACTGCCTTTTTAAATAGTTTTCGTATAAATTTTTGGACTTGTTAACATAGAAAAGATGCCAGGTGTGGAAGCCCATCAAACAGAGAAGTGGAGTTTTATTCTGTGACTGCGGTGTTCAATCACAAAGTTACTGATAAAAACCGATTATCTCGAAGGCGCAGAGATCTGTGGATAACATCAATCAAGCGGGACGATCTCATACAAAACTAAAGAATCAGAGAGTCTAGTAATATTGTAGTGACTTTTTTAAATAGTTTTTAAAAGCGACAGGTACGTAATAATTTTAAATGTTTCAGTATCCTAATAAAACATTTCATAGGTACCTACCTATTGGGAAAATTTAAAAAGAACCTACCAAACTAGTATGTAATGCTTTGATTTACATAATTTGATTACCATCAAAATTTCTATCAGTATTCACCTAATATATTGTTTTCTTACTCATGTTTTGTTGTATTTTCTTTCAATTTCATTCAATTCTAAATAAATTCAATTCAAAATCAAAATAATTTGGTTAAATTCAGAACCGTCAAAAGTTTAATCCGTTTAGTTAGTTGATCTTCGCACGTGATGACACATGGTCTCCGTGGGTAAAAGTTTAATGTGAATGAATTTCAATACTAACTGCGCTGATAAGCGTGTTCGAACCCCAATGGAAACTTTAATTTTCTTATTTTTTTATACATTTTATGATTGTAAGTTTATTTATTATATATTTTTTTTCAGAAAATACGTACTTAGTTAATAGCTATTTGTATAAAAAGGGAGGAAAGTGCTACTTTTCCTCCCGATAATGAAGTTTACAGCCCGACGCGTAGCGGAGGGGAGTAATCATTCAAGGGAGGAAAAGGCACTTTACTCCCATGTTATACATATAGTTTTTCCACCTTCCTCAAATAATAAGTCATTTTTTCATTTTTGCTTAATTTATTTTATGTAACTAACCAAAAAAATTTATTAGAATTAAAACTAACAAGTAGGTACAATATAACTGTCAACTGTCAAATATAAGTCAAATTGTTAATGTAAACATTGTTAAATAAAAATAACAATTTACTGTTTTTTACCATTCTGCAAAATACAGGGTGTTGTATAAATAAACGTTAAAATATATAGATACTTATGTAACAGAAAATAGATATTATACAGGGTGTCAATAAGTTATATTTCATGAATGAAATACCATGACGTCACTTTTACTTTTCCTCCCCAAGGAGGAAAAATATTTTCCTCCCTAGGGAGGAAAAGTACAACTTTGCTCCCTACAATCAGGTCCGGAAAAGTATTCTTTCGGTAGAGGTAGGTGGAAAAATTTTTTCCTACATTCTTCAGAAATCGTTTGTGGCATTTTTCAATGTGTTTGTTTGTGTGTGTTTTATTATTTTATTATTTTAATTTTTGGCACTGTTTTAATAAAATTTTTTGAGAAGTAGTAAGTATTAAAATTAGTTTAATATTTAAATAAAATATAAATAAACTGTTTAAAGTATATTAATTTCGTTGAAATCATATAATAGAAGTATAACTTCTTACTTGCGTACAAATTACACACACACACATTCTTTTTTTTAATAAATAATTAAAAGTTAATATACTTAAAATTAATTCATATTATTCATATTCATATTAAGTTAATTATTATATATAAATATTATACATACCACTTTAAGCAACCGTGGTATTATAAATAGTATATTAAGTATGGAGAACGGTAAGGGTTTTATACCGATCGAAGACAATTGTTTGGAGGAGGAGCGGAGCGACGACTCCAATTATTGTCTGAGATCGGTTACCCTTAACGTTCGACATGCTTATAACGTTTTTTGCACGATTGATACCATTATAAATTATAAAATTATACATTTTCGTCATATTGACTAGTTTCATTAATTTAATCAAGATAGATACTTTGGTTGTTAGGTAGTAACTAGGGTGCATAACAACAATGGAGAATTGAGTTTTTATTTAGTTGTCAATAATTTTAAGTACAATTTTGATTATTATAAATTAAAATATGAGCGAAAGTGAATTTGAAGAAATTGAACGGGCTTGGGAAGAAGGGTGTTCCGCAATTATTCCCGAAAAATCCAAAATCCGTTATCAAAATACCTAGCAAAGTTTTAAAAATGGTGCGAAGGCAAGAATTTAAGAATCGAAGAAAAGACTCTATCGGCATATTTCGTTCAAAGACATATGCAGTTGAAAGCTCCTGGAAGCCTCTGGGCAGAATATTCAATGATTATATCCACCGTTTTTCTTTATGATGGCATTGATATTTCCAAGTTTTCAACTTTGATCGCGTATTTGAAGAGAAAAAATGTTGGCTATAGGCCTTAGAAAGCGAGCATTTTTACACGGGAGCAATTTGAAAAATTTCTGATGGAAGCACCGGATGAATAATTTCTAGTTCACAAGGTAATATAAGCTAGTTTGGGTAAAAGAAATACTCTAATGAAGATTTTTTCATAATTTGTAGGTCGCAATGATATTGGGAATATCTGGTGCCTGTAGAAGAGAAGAATTATATAATACTACTATGAATGACATCCAACAAACCGATGGTTTAATGGTTTTAAAAGTACCCAATACAAAAACGAACATCCAGCGTACTTTTACAGTCGTTAATAAACCAGATGATAAAATTCCATATTTAGAAATTCTGCAAAATAATTTAACAAATTGTACCATAAGTTTCAATATTAATAAATAATTCGTTAGTTTTCTTTATTCTTTCAAAAAATAGATTAAAATTAAGAGATTTTTTAACTCGACGGTAAGTGAATTACTTACCGTCGAGTTGGAGTACTTACCGTCGAGTTGGATTACTTACCGTCGAGTTGCTAGTAAATGTCACCTACTGACGTAAAATCTGTCACGGTAAACAGTCAAAAATGATCAATCGTGCAAAAAAGTACTTTTTCTACTAGTGTAATTTTTGGAATTATAACTTTAACAGTTAATACAGCTACTAAAAATGCATATTTTATTCTTTCGAAACAATTTGTGTCCTGTATATAATAAAACCGTGTTATTATAAAAAGTACTTTTTTATTATAGTGTAATTTTTGGAATTTTAAGCATTTTATATCGTCAAATTACTTTATATTCTCTCCTATAAAGAATAAAAAGGTTTTATTATAAAAGAGTTCTTTTTTATAAAAGAGTAATTATTTAATCTCGATTTGTTAAGCAAAGCATAGGCTATTTACATTACTTGAGTTTGTCACTTCGTGAATGTCAAACTAAATTTTAAATTAAGTATAAAACATCAATGACTTTTGATAGTGAATTTAATTATTATATAAAATAAATAAGATGTTCAAAAATACAATTTGAGTATATTTTAAAAGCATTAATTTATTAATAGCTTTAAAAAGGTTTATACGAGTATACGGCCTTCCCTTTATGATAAATGGACTGTTCCATTTGCTATGAAATTAAAATAGAGTCGGTTCGCTAAACTCGACAAAACTGGCTAGTGATTTTAGTAGGTAATTTTTTTGTTTTTTGAGAATTTTGCCAAAATTGGCAAAATTACTAATTATTTAGTAATTATTAACTAATTAATAATCATTTTTTTGCCAAATTGGCAAAATTATTGACTAAAATCACTAGCCAGTTATGTCTGAGTTTAGTGAACCGACAGTATATGAAATGATATTGTTTGGTATAAAAAATTATGGTCTGATATGTGCAATTACATCCTTCTAATGGAAAAAATATTTTAAGATTTTTCTCAAATTACGGATACCAACAATATTTTCATTTATAACTCTTTTATTTTTAATTTGACGAAGAAAAGTTATTCTTCATAAAAAGCTCTTCATGTTCTAAAATTTATGATGCAACCGTCATATATAAAATTTTATTAATTTTATACGAGGTATATTAAATATATTAGTTTTAATCAATAGTAAACTACCTTTATAGTTTATAACATTTAAATTAGAATGATGTAATTGCACATTAAAACATAATTATTAATTCTAAACTACTTTTCACAATAGCAATTTTCCATATTATGAATTAAAATACGTAAATATACAAAGTTTTCGTTATGATAATGCTCGCATTTTCAGCTTGTTTATAATAGATGACACAGCCATGTCTTGAAAATATTAGTCTACAAATAAAATATAAGAATGTGTACTTTGTACGCACGAATTAAGCTAATTTTTATACTTACTACTTATCAAAAATTTTTATTAAAGCAATGCCAAAAATTACAAAATTAAAAATAAACACACACAAGCACATTAAAAAATGCCAAAAAGAAAAAATGATTTCGGAACAATTTTTTGTTGGCAAAAATTTTAAATAAATAAAAATTATATACTTATTATATACTTATAATCATATTGGGGATCTAACCCATCTATAGTAGGTTGTGAAACAAGCACACCAAAATGCACCCAATTATACACGCCAAATGAATCTTTAAACTTTTTGACAGTTGGTCATATTTGCTTATTGTTTGAATTAATCAAATTAGGTAGTTAGATTTCTGTGGAATTAAAATATTAAAATACAACAAAATAATATATAGTAAGGAAACAATATATTAAATAATAAAGAGTGGTAGAAATGTTGGAAATCAAATTGTGTAAATCGAAGTATAACTTACTTTATTTTACATATTCCAAATAGGTATACCTATAATTTTTTATTACAATACTAAAATATTTACATTTAAGTACCTGTTGCTTTTGAAAACTATTTAAAAAAGTCACTACAACTGTAAACTTACTTTTGTCTCTGTTCTGACAACAATAAAAACTAAAACACAAGCCCAACCTTTGTTTGCCCACAGCCTCCATATTGAATAATTTTTGACAAAGCATTGGAATGCCCAATCACAGCAAGCATATAGCGTATTCGCTATCATTCACCTGCGCTTAGGGCAAAAAGACTGGATCAGCCAGTCTTTAATGCACCTTCTTATTTTGGTTTTTTGTATTAAATAAAAAATAATACGTAAGTAACCGAAAGCACTGTACCACATTGCCCAAGGTCAGACAAGGTAACATAAACCAAGTTTTCTTTATAAGAATATTCTCAAAATAAAATTTAACTTACATGTATATTGAGGGTTAACCTTAAGGGCTACATACCTAAAATAAAAAGACAAGCAATTAGTTTAGATATTAGTTAAATGGATATTTTATAAAGATATACAGTGTCATGCAAAATTATGCAATAAATTCATTATTTCAGAACAAGACGATTTAAAAAATCTTACGTCCGTTTTCATTTGTAAATAGCCATCAGTTGCTATAAATGAGTTGGAGATCAAGCCCCTATTCACACGAGAAGAATGTTGCGGTTATGCCGTCAGGAAAGTTTTCATGCCACCGCCGGTGTGATGTTATAGCTGGAGGTTCTAATCGGGAGGTACACATGAGACGGAAACTCTGCGGCCGCGGTAGGTTTTAGCAATCCAGCCTCAGCGGCCATAGGAAACCGCGCTCTGTCGTATTGCGGCAAGGTCGCCGTTGGTGCGCTATTTCTATTAAAGTGTATTGGATCGTACCCGCGACAGGAAAGAAACCGTGCATTTTCAGTTTTGAACGGGCCATGAAGCGCATACATTGTTTTCTTTGTTCAGTATCTTGCTTTGTCAACAATGCAAGCCGAAAACGTGGATATCGAATTGTTAGTTATGAAGGTCGAAAAAAGTTATTTTGTGTGGGATATAAGGAACAAGAAATACAGAGACAGTAATCTGAATGATTGTGCATGGTTTGGGATCTGTTATGCACTTTTTCCAAACTTTTCAAATAAATCTGATGTAGAAAAAACGGCTTTTAATAAACGGCTACTCACTAAATACCTATACCCAGTGTTTACGTTTTTTTGGTCATTTTATTTTTAATAGTTGAAGACTGAATTACGCGACCACTGCACAGTATCCAGCGTCCAATTTAATTGATTCACTGCTGTCGTTTCTTCCGTTCCGGAAGTATGCCCGCTCCGTCCTGTGTCCGCTCATGTGCACCGGGCCTAACTCGTCAATATTCGTGTAATGATCTAATCCTAATCGATGATTTTTTAAATATAAACCGAGGTCACGGTACACCTCATTCGAATCTAATCCTCGTTGCAACGATGTATTATTTACATATTTATTTAAACAGGGTTAATCAAAATTATGTGCTTAGTTAAGTATTATGCAAAATTATGGAATAAATTCATAATTTCAGATACAGACGACTTTAAAAAAATCTTAAAACACGTCATTTATTATTTGAACGGCCATCAATCATTGTTATATATGTGTTGGAAATTACGTTCCTAGTGGCGGGATACGGGCAACAATACATTGGCTTATAGGGCAGTCCTTACAGTAGGGATCCTGGCCTATACAGAAAAATGCAGGCGGGTGTGGGGTAATATTGCACTTTGGTTGCATTGGTGGTGTATTGGCTAAACGTGCAGGGCAGGGTATGGCGCTGATAGAAAAGGCATTCAGGCATCAAATATCCAAAAATCTTTTCAGGCCATAATAATGAAAAGACCTTCTCCAAACGCAATAAAAACTTATACTGAAATGATGGCATCTCCTGAGGTAAAATGTTCCGGAAGTAAAATGAGCATCCGTTAGGATCTCCGGATGAGGACTATCTCAGGGGGAACACCATTACAGGTTAGAAAAATCAGGATAGGGTCTTGGAATCTTGGTAGTCTTACAGGTAAGAGTCTTGAGTTAGTGGATGCTCTCAAACGAAGAAGAGTTCAAATTGCTTGTATTCAAGAAATTAGGTGGAAATGGCAAAGGGCGAAAGAACTAGGTGATGGATATAAATTGTGGTATGTAGGGAGTAGTAACACTAGAAATGGAGTTGGTATAATTGCTGATAGTGAAATGAAAGATAACGTAGTAGAAGTTGAAAGAACGAGTGATAGAATGATGTCAGTGAAATTTGTAATTGATAAAGAGGTATTGAATGTTGTGTGTGTGTATGCTCCTCAAACAGGTCTGGGTGCGAATGAAAGAAGAGCTTTCTATGACCAATTAGGAGACGCACTGAGTGATATTCCAGCAGAGGAGAAAGTTATAATAGGAGGGGATTTCAATGCACATGTGGGCCAAGCCAAGACAGGATATGAAACAATACATGGGGGATTAGGCTTTGGAACTAGAAATAAAGCTGGAGATGGCATGCTAGAATTAGCAACAGCATTGGATATGGCGATTGTTAACACATTCTTTAAAAAGAGGGAAACTCAAATTATTACCTACAAAAGTGGACAACATCAATCCCAAATAGACTACTTCATGATAAGGAAAGAAGACATATGTGAATGCAAGGACTGCAAGGTAATAATTAGTGAGACAGTAAGCCAACAACAGAAGCTGCTTGTTCTGGACATCGAAGTAAAAAGCGAAACTAAACCAAAATATCGGAGAGGACCACAAAAAATCAAGTGGTGGATGCTAAAAGATGAGAAGGAAGGTCTATTCAGGGAAAGAATAGTAGAAAAAATATGTTGAAACATGAAAGGAAGCCCTTATACAATTTGGAGAAAAATGGCCAATATTATTAGAGAGACGGCTATTGAAATACTTGGGAGAACGTCAGGAAAGAAGTTTGAGGATAAAGAGACTTGGTGGTTGTCAAATGAAGTACAAGGAAAAATAAAAGAGAAGGGAAAATTATATAAAAAGTGGCAAGAAACCAGATCGGACATAGATCTTTAAAACTATATGGTCGTCAACAAAGAAGCGAAAGTAGCAGTAGCAAAAGCTAAAACAAAAGCGTATTCAAACCTATATGATCAACTTGATACCAGGGAAGGCGAAGCAAAGATATATAGAATAGCCAAACAAAGAGCAAAGACAGTAAGAGATTTTAATCAGATTAGATGTATCCGAGATGAAAATAATAAAATACTAATTCAACGAAAAGGATGTCAAAAAGAGATGGAGAAAGTATTTTGACAGTTTATTAAATGAAGAATTTGACAGACAGCCTGTGGAGTTAACGGAGACAGTAACAGCAATGGTTATCAGAATAACAAACGAGGAAGTGGCTCAAGCGCTTCAAAAAATAAAGAAAGGAAAAGCAGTCGGACCAGATGATATTCCTGGGGTAGTATGGAGAGTATTGGGAAAGACAGGAATAAGTTGGCTGGCAGGTCTATTTAACAGAATTATGGAAGTTGGACAAATGCCAGACGAATGGAGAGGCAGTATATTAGTACCTGTCTACAAAAACAAGGGGGACATACAACAATGCACAAACTACAGGGCTATAAAACTACTTAGCCACACCATGAAAATATGGGAGAGAGTAATTGATAGACGGATACGTGAAGAAACCGAAATATCCGATAATCAGTTTGGCTTTATGCAGAGCAGATCAACAACAGATGCAATTTTCATTGTAAGGCAACTGATGGAAAAATACAGGAATAAAGAGACCAACGCTTATGGTATTAATTGATCTTGAGAAAGCATATGATAGAGTTCCTCGAGAGATTCTGTGGTGGGCACTCAATAAGAAAGGAGTCCCTGGCGAATATGTAAAGATTGTGAGAGATATGTATGAGGGAGTAACGACTAGTGTTAGGACAGGTGTGGGAGAGACTGATAAATTTCAAGTGAAAGTAGGATTGAACCAAGGCTCGGTGCTTAGTCCTTATTTATTCTCATTAATTTTGGACCAGATAACAGCGAATCTACAGGGTAGTATTCCATGATGCCTAATGTATGCTGATGATGTAGCGTTAATAGGAAATAGTGAAAGAGACTTAGAAGAAAAACTGGAACAGCGGAGACAAGCTCTGGAAGAAAAAGGTTTAAAACTTAGTACGACAAAAACAGAGTATTTGGAATGTTCATTTAAAGATGGAGTTACTACAAATAAAATGGTATCTTTGGATGGTGAAATGATTGTGAAAAGTACCTAGGATCGGTATTACAGAGTAATGGAGAAATAGATGGAGATGCATGCAGTAGAAGTAGGGCTGGATGGATGAAGTGGAAAGAAGCGACTGGTGTGTTGTGTGACAGAAAAGTTCCAATGAAGCTAAAGGGAAAATTCTATAAAACAGCCATAAGACCGGCTATGATGACCGGTGTTACCTTAGCCATAAATTCCATCCATAATTTTTTTTTTCATATTTTCACAAAAATTTGGTATAAATTTATCAAAAATGAATAAAACAGATAATATTGACAAGAAAAATGTTATATATGTTACATATGTTTGGAAAAAAAATTTAAACCAGCGATGTATTGACGGTGAGTAGATAATGCCACTCAAATTCAAAAATGCTTTATGGATGGTACGTTAGTCAACTTTTTTTCTCAGTTTTTTGTTAAATTCTCAAAGTAAATATAATAAAGCATAACATATAAAAAAATCGTGATGGAGGTATTTTCCAAAACAAGCGAAAAAAATTCTGAAACTTAGATGTATTGCGCGCTATTCGTTAATACGTCTCAAATTCAAAAATCCTTTATGGATGGTACGTTAGTCAACTTTTTTTCTCAGTTTTTTGTTAAATTCTCAAAGTAATTATAATAAAACATAACATATAAAAAAAACGTGATGGAGGTATTTTCCAAAACAAGAGAAAAAAATTCTGAAACTTATATGTATTGCGGGCTATTCGGTAATACGTCTCACATTCAAAAATCCTTTATGGATGGTACGTTAGTCAACTTTTTTTCTCAGTTTCTTGTTAAATTCTCAAAGTCAATATAATAAAGCATAACATATAAAAAAATCGTGATGGAGGTATTTTTCAAAACAAGCGAAAAAAATTCTGAAATTTAGATGTATTGCGCGGTATTCGTTAATACGTCTCAAATTCAAAAATCCTTTATGGATGGTACGTTAGTCAACTTTTTTTTCTCAGTTTCTTGTTAAATTCTCAAAGTAAATATAATAAAGCATAACATATAAAAAAATCGTGATGGAGGTATTTTTCAAAACAAGCGAAAAAAATTCTGAAACTTAGATGTATTGCGGGCTGTCCGGTAATAAGTCTCAAATTCAAAAATCCTTTATGGATGGATCGTTAGTCAACGTTTTTTCTCAGTTTTTTGTTAAATTCTCAAAGTAAATATAATAGAGCATAACATATAAAAAAATCGTGATGGAGGTATTTTCCAAAACAAGAGAAAAAAATTCTGAAACTTAGATGTATTGCGCGCTATTCATTAATACGTCTCAAATTCAAAAATCCTTTATGGATGGTACGTTAGTCAACTTTTTTTCTCAGTTTCTTGTTAAATTCTCAAAGTAAATATAATAAAGCATAACATATAAAAAAATCGTGATGGAGGTATTTTTCAAAACAAGCGAAAAAAATTCTGAAACTTAGATGTATTGCGCGCTATTCATTAATACGTCTCAAATTCAAAAATCCTTTATGGATGGTACGTTAGTCAACTTTTTTTCTCAGTTTTTTGTTAAATTCTCAAAGTAAATATAATAAAGCATAACATATAAAAAAATCGTGATGGAGGTATTTTCCAAAACAAGAGAAAAAAATTCTGAAACTTAGATGTATTGCGCGGTATTCGTTAATACGTCTCAAATTCAAAAATCCTTTATGGATGGTACGTTAGTCAACTTTTTTTCTCAGTTTTTTGTTAAATTCTCAAAGTAAATATAATAAAGCATAACATATACAAAAATCGTGATGGAGGTATTTTCCAAAACAAGCGAAAAAAATTCTGAAACTTAGAAGTATTGAGGCAATAAACCCGACGTCAAAGGATGTATTAAAAGGCATTTTCCAAAGTCTTTATAACGACATCAGCCTTATGTAACCCGAAAAAAAAAATAAAAAATTCCAAAAAAGCAAATTAAGATATAGACTTCACCAACAATGATAATAAAAATAAAAATCACACACACACACACACACACACACACACACACACACACACACACACACACACACACACACACACACACACACACACACACACACACACACACACACACACACACACACACACACACACACACACACACACACACACACACACACACACACACACACACACACACACACACACACACACACACACACACACACACACACACACACACACACACACACACACACACACACACACACACACACACACACACACACACACACACACACACACACACACACACACACACACACACACACACACACACACACACACACACACACACACACACACACACACACACACACACACACACACACACACACACACACACACACACACACACACACACACACACACACACACACACACACACACACACACACACACACACACACACACACACACACACACACACACACACACACACACACACACACACACACACACACACACACACACACACACACACACACACACACACACACACACACACACACACACACACACACACACACACACACACACACACACACACACACACACACACACACACACACACACACACACACACACACACACACACACACACACACACACACACACACACACACACACACACACACACACACACACACACACACACACACACACACACACACACACACACACACACACACACACACACACACACACACACACACACACACACACACACACACACACACACACACACACACACACACACACACACACACACACACACACACACACACACACACACACACACACACACACACACACACACACACACACACACACACACACACACACACACACACACACACACACACACACACACACACACACACACACACACACACACACACACACACACACACACACACACACACACACACACACACACACACACACGAGCGCGCGTTCGCGCAAAATGAGCCCGTATCGAATCCCCTGGATCTGCAATGCCCAGGCCGGCCTGTGTACTTGGAGAGCAAAGAGTTTCGAACCACCACCCCCCTGAGCCATTCGCTCAGAGGCCTCATGTCTTTATTTGATTACTACCTTACTTCCCTGAAGGGGCTGTTGGAAAGTTTGGCGTGCATTCTGCCAAGTAAGAGGCGACGCAAACCGTCTGTGTGTGCTTCGGACTTCCCTGAGGGGGTTGTCGTCAGTTGTGTGCCGGCCTCGTCGCCAAAGTTCTTTGTTCAGGTGTTACGAATCCAATCCAAAGAACCTTAACCGGCCTGTCATTCAAACAGTACATGCATTCACACTTTCATCTACTCGCTCCGACGGACGCGCAATTTTGTCGACCTGAAAAAAATAACCTGAAAGAGAAAACATTATTTTTGTTTTTTATATTTTTTTTTGGGTGGGAGAGCCTAGTCCCCAAGTAGTGTTCTAGTCGGTGACTAGGCCCTTCCGGTTTTTTTGGTGTTGGAGTAAAGACTCCGACCGGTTACCCGACTGGAGACGTTACTCCTCCGTTTTGTTGGATTTTTCACCGTGGTTTTTTTTGGATAGGTAGGCGAGGCCCCGGAGAACCGGCGCCTCGGCTACCTGGGGTTTTTGTGGTTTTTTCTGGGGTTTTTTTGGGTGGTAAGAGTCCAGACCCCAAGTTCAATAGAAGTCGGTGCCCGGACTCCTCCCTTTTTGGGTTTTTGTGGGTTTTTTGGGAAAAAATGAAAATCAAACGCTTTCGATCCTATAAGATTGAATTAATATTAAGAGGGCAGAATATTATATTTTATTGTTCCGTATCTGTACACTCGTCTGAAGAAGACTCTAAATTGGGTTCAATTACGATCGGGTTGATAGACGGCAATGTTCGATATTCATTTTCTTCTTTTATTACATGACCTACGCTATTTTTCCAGACTTGTAAATATTTTGGATTAGTAAATACTTTCCGTATATTTTCAATGACCACGTTATGACCATGTTATTGTTTTAGATAATGCGTCGTATCATTCGCGTCAAATGAATAAAATACCGAATTCAAATACCAAAAAATCGGATATAATAGCATTTATGACACATAAAAGTATACCAATTCCTCAAAAAATGACGATAAGAACAAGATTGTTGGAAATTATAAAAATTTATAAATTACCTGGTTGATAAAATAGCGAAAGATGAAGGTCGCACGGTACTCCGCCTACCTCCTTATTACTGTATTTTCAACCCGATCGAGTGTGTGTGGGGTTGTTTAAAACAAAAAATTAAAAAAACTAATAGTGCGCTATCCTTAAGTAACATGGTCATTGAAAATATACGGAAAATATTTACTAATCCAAAATATTTACAAGTCCGGAAAAATAGCGTAGGTCATGTAATAAAAGAAGAAAACGAATATCGAACTTTGCCGCCTATCAACCCGATCGTAATTGAACCCAATTTAGAGTCTTGTTCAGACGAGTTTACAGATACGGAACAATAAAATATAATATTCTTCCCTCTTAAGATTAATTCAATCTTATAGGATCGACCAGAGCCACGTTTTTAGTTTTTATATTTTGTAGTACATATACTACTACCTTTACATAAAAAGCACTGGCTTTTAGCTACTACATAATATGTGTTATCCGCACAGTTGTCGTGTATAAACCTGTCACATGTTACACATTGAAATGACTTGGAAGATGTAGGGGAGAACATAATATCGCAACCGCAAACTAAACAGCGATGTTGCATGGGCAATGAACCCTGTAGAATTGCTCGTTGTAAATCTATTCTGAATTTATCCAAGTTTATTTTATCGTTGATTAATTTATTATCAATAATACATTGGCTGACATAAATTACGCAAACACCACAATTGTGCTGGTCTTTCTGAATAATGGGACTTAGCACATTAACATTCAAATTTTGCATATTACATTTCAAAGTATCTACTTTAAACAAATGAACTCGGTCTAAAAAGTAAGAGGAAAACAAATTTCTATAACGGACAGCTTGAGTTTTGTTTACAAGTCTAGATGAATCGTATAAATTAAACTGATAATGTATAAAGTCTATTTCACACAAGATCCAATGGTTTTGATTATGGTTAACGGGAATAAAAATTTTGTTATAATTTGAAATATTTGTTTTATTCACAATGAAATTTTCGGTTACGTTGTTATTACTATGGCTTAATATACAATATCCTAAACTTGCATAAATATATAAATCATCCTTTGAATTTTTTATATTTGTTGTGCTAAGAATAGCAGCGTCTATTACAGAGTCACTTAACCATTTTATGGGATTTAACGTTTCAAAACCTTCGTTGTATAATGTTAGATCTCCTAAAATATAATTGTATTTCGCAATTACAAAGTATTTATTTAAATTTATTGAATTGTAAAATTCAATTTTGTTTTGAAGACCGTTTTCAAATTTATTTTTGAAAGTTGGATTAGAATACTCGGTTGTAGTATGTTTTTTAATAGTTGAACATTCGTACTCAGTCTTAAGGCTATGGGTACATAATTCGCAAATATTTTACGTGTATCCCTACTTTTTCTGTCTTTGCACGGCAAATTACGTGTAGTAAAATTCATACTGGTATGGATATGTAAACACTACTAGAATGTTATTCTACTTGAAAATGTCATCATTAATTTAAAGAGATGGGTTTTGAATGTTCTTGGATAACTGTTATTTTTATAATTGGAAATTATTAATTCAGTTAATAAATGTGATAATTTTTTCACTAACTATGTATTCACTGATTGTAATAATTTATTTGTACAACAAAGACTAATACTCAATCGAGAAAAGAGGAAAAGTGTTAAAGTGATTTTTTAATAATATATTGTTATGGAACGCTTACAATTTTGAACATCTTTAACAACAAAATACTTTAATCACAGAATATATATTATCCTGATGTATTCTCTGCTTGGATCTTCCACAAATAATACACAATAAATAACTTTTTATTAAGTTCACGTCTTAAATCAATTATTTATCAAATACACTATTAAATATTTAATCAATAACTCAACATATTCCCGATGCAATGTCAAATATTTAAAATTGTCACTGATTGTCAATGTCTGACTGACAATATATGCTGACAATATTATATTCGGCTGAGTGCGTTGTAAGACAAAGATAGATTTGGAAAATATTACCACAGCATTGTGTTTATTTTTTTCGAATCCTGAAAAAACCAATAAATATTTTTGAAAAATTTAAACGCAGAATGAAAGACTAAATTATTACCGAGGGCCGAAAGTCCCTTAGAATAAATAAAAAGTTTATTTTGAATGATATATTTGAAATTAAAAATCACACTAAATTTTCTCTTAGTTTTTCACCCCTGTAACTTATTAAAATAAACATTATAGAAGTTCTCAGGGACTTTCGGCCCTCGCTAATAACGTGATCTTTCATTCTGCGTTTAAATTTTTCAAAAATACTGATTAGTTTTCTCAGGATTCGAAAAAAATGAATCCCCATTTGAATAGCATTGCAGCCGAAAATACGTACCGATCCTCTTAAAGTATTTTTTTAAGGTTTGTTTTTTAAAATATGTATTATTTCTTTTTATCCGTTTGCACCATTTTTCTTCGTTTATCTTTATTGTATTACGCGGTTGTTTTTTATTAACTCTTGTGGCGCAGCCCGTTTTTTTTTATGCTATACTTTTGTTCTCTATATCTGTTAATAACATATTTTCTTACAGTTCTAATAAAGCGCGAGCATTTTCTGTGTAATTTATTGTTTAATATATTGTTTTTAAGCAAACCGAAAAAATTTTCTACCGGTGCATTACTGCTTCGTTTGTAATTACAAATTCGCGTCCAGAGCGGAATGTAGGGAACAAAATGTTTTAAAAAATAATATACGAAATCTTGATTATACATAGGATTTAACGGAATATTTTTACGTTTATTAGTTTCGTTAATAAGTTCACATTTTTCAAATATGGAATGTTTTAAAATATGTTCGAAATGTTTAAAGAAATCGTTATTTTTGTAAAAAGCTGTGTGCTTAGCTGTTAAATGAAATTCGGGAATTGTTGTCATTTCTTCCGTATCATCAATAATTATTGTGTTTATATCAGTATTGATTAATGTTATTTTTAATAAATTTGTCCTCATTTCATTACCCTCAGTGCTTTCATGTTTTAATAGCAATAACTGAAACATCGATATGATAACTTCCTCAACAGATCCAAAGTCAGAAATATCAAACAGCGACGCTAAAACCTCCTTCAGAAAAGACCTTACGTTCTTGTCTTGCGAACAAAAATACTTATCCACACATCTAACGAATATTTTCATCAAATGGGCACAACACAATTTTAACACGACTAACCTATCCACTATTTTATTAGAATACCTAGATTCAAAAAACGGAGTGCAGTACCGTTGCAAAGTCATTAAATTCCAAGCCTCACAAATGGAATTTATAACAGCTAAACTGAAATCCGTTGTCGCTGTTCTAAATACAGGCCACCTTAGATTATTCCTCACACAAAAGTATTTAAATTCCTGTAACCAATTTAATATGGTAACAGTGTCATGCTTTTCAGCTACCATTTCAAAGACTGGAACCACCCTTTCCATTTGTACCTGAATAACACCAGTGTAATACAAAATCCTATTAGATGCAGGACATGGTTTTCGGACTACGCTCTCTGTTGCATCAATATGAACATCCGGTAACTCACCGGTTTTACATTTCGCAAAGTTAAGTAAATGCAATGTTGAATACCCAGTAAAAATAAGCAACGGCAAATCTAGGGGATTTTTGTTATTGTATGATGTAGTTGGAAACAATGTTATATAAGTGTCAGATGTCAACTGTAAGCAAAAATAAGTGTCAAGGAAAAATAAATGTTGATTTTGATGTTTAAGTTATTTGTAGAATTATTGAGTTTTCTTTTAAAATAAAACTGACTAGAAGTACTTCGGTGTTTAATTAACATCCACGCAATTCTGCAAAACATCAGGTTATGGCCCAGATCACTTGTTTCGTGAGTATTTCGCCAGTAAAAAAGTCAGTGTTGAAGAGCCTGTGTCGGTAGTTTGCCGCGGCCAACGAAAATAAAAAAAAGAAAAGCTGAAAAAAAGGTGAAAAAGAAGCTCGAGTATATATACATAAAAAAAGAAAAACATAAATCCGAAAAATGGAAAATTCATCGGCTGCGTTGAAACTTAGTGGTGGTGACAACTGGGTAGCCTGGAAATTTCAAACAAGGGTAGTGCTAAAAAGCCGTGGTTATTATGACATAGTAATAGGAAAGTCTGTGAGACCGAGCACTACTGGAGATGACCAAAAGAAATGGGATGCTAGTGATTCAAAAGCACAAGAATTTATAGTAACCAGAATAGAGCAAGGCCCTATGACACACATTTTATCCTGTGAGACCTCGAAAGATATGTGGACAAAGTTGAAGTCTGTCTACGACAAAGAGTCAGAGGTGAGCATTCATTTAATGCAACAAAAGTTTTTTCTCTTGGAGTTTTCATCAGGTAAAAATGTTGCCTCATTCATATCACAGCTTGAAGAGATAAAAAATAAGCTAAAGCAAGCTGGTGAAGAGCTGTCCGATAAAATGATCATGACAAAAATACTTATGGCATTGCCAGAGGAATATAAGCATTTTCGATCCGCATGGGAATCCGTACCATCTGATAAACAAACCCTAGATGAACTTACATCAAGACTACTTATCGAAGAAGAAAGAAGTAAGTCAGCACAGGGCAGCACAGCATTGGCGATGAAAAGTGATACAAGCAGAGAATTTAAAGGGCAAAAGAAAACCAGATTAAAGTGCCATTTTTGTGGCAGAGGTGGCCATATTGCGAAAAATTGCTTTTTCAAGAAGAAAGAGAGAGATAATAATAGCCAGAAAGACATAAAAGTATGCAGTCAATGTAAAAGACGAGGACACAACTTACAAGAGTGTTGGTTTAATAAAAATAAAAATGAAAAACAACAGACAAGCAGAGAAGAAAATAAAATTGACAGTAATGCATTCATGGTATATACTGGGAGTAAGAAAAATAAAAATGAATGGTGCTTGGACACAGGAGCTAGCGAACATATGTGCTGGAATCAAGATCTGTTTGAAGAATTGATAGAGATAAGCTATAAAAAACAAGTAAAAGTCGGAAATGGAGAAAAATTACCAGTTAAAGGTATTGGAAAAATAACTCTATGGGCATTTAATGGTAAGAAATTTATAAAGTCAACCCTGTCAGATGTATTATTTGTGCCAGATTTACAATTTAATTTATTCTCAGCTGGATGTGCCTTAGATAAAGGTTATAAGATGTTTTCAAACAATGAAAAATGTGAATTTTATAATGACAAAGGAGAAATAAGAGCATTGGCAACACGGGATAACAAATTATACAAAATGTTATTCTCACAAGAACAAAACACTGAAACCTTTGCAAATATTTTAATTTCGGAACGCACCCCTAACGAAAACTTGTCTGACGGTCAAGTTCAAGAAAACAGCTGTTTAGTAGATGTATTTTTATCAGAGTGTAATTCTGCAAAAACAACAGAAAGTTTGAGAGTTTGGCACTGCAGACTAGCACATCAAAATACTACATATGTGAGAAACTTTTTAAGGCAAAATAACATTGATTTTATAGACGAAAAATTCGTGTGTGAACAGTGTTTAACAGGTAAACAACACAGAATACCATTCAAGTTAAGTGAATCAAGAGCAAGTGAGCCATTACAATTAGTGCATACAGACGTATGTGGCCCTATGGAAGAAGAGTCTTTAGGGGGAAATAGGTATTTCCTGTTGTTAAAGGATGACTATACAAATTATAGGTACGCGTATTTCATGAAAAATAAATCAGAAGTTAAGAAACACCTTAAAAATTTTATATCATTAGCCGAGAGAGAGACAGGCTGCAAGATGAAAAATTTACGATCAGATAACGGTTTAGAGTTTATGAACCAAGAAATAAAGGAGATGCTTGACTATCAAGGCATAAAACATCAGAGATCAGTAGTGTATACGCCTCAGCAGAACGGTAGGGCTGAGAGGGAAAATAGAACCCTAGTTGAATCAGCCCGAACTATGATACAAGGGCAAAAGTTGAATAAAAACTTGTGGGCAGAGGCCATACATACAGCAGTGTATGTTTTAAACCGAACAGGCCCTAGTAGCATAAAAAATGTGACACCTTATGAATTATGGTACAAAAAGAAAGTCAATAATATTTCTACACTCAAGAGTTTTGGTTCTAGAGTATCAGTGCATGTCCCAAAAGAGAAGAGATTAAAATGGGATGCAAAAAATATGTTTGGTTTCTTTATTGGCTACAGTGAGGATGTAAAAGGTTACAAAATATTTGTCCCAGACAAAAATAAAGTTGAAATTCATCGAGATGTCATATTTTTGCCCGAGAAAACCATAGAAATAAAAAATGGGGAGACAGACATGAATAAAAACATACAGATGATATGTGAGGAGATAAAGTCAGAAGAAGATGACAGTGAAGCAGAAGAACCTCAAAATAATAGAGAAGAAAGCAGTGAGAGTGACCTCGAAACTGATAGCAGTGTTGAAGATGTGAATGAAATAGAGCAGGAGCATGGATATGACCTGAGAAGACATATAAAAAGACCCTCAAGATATGATGATTATGTTCTGGATGATGACGAAATGAGTTTGTTGACTTTTAGTGATGATGAAGAACCCCAGACGTATGATGATGCAGTGGCCAGTAGTGAGTGTAAAAATTGGAAGAAAGCTATGCAATCAGAAATAAATGCGTTGCTAGAAAATGAAACATGGGAGTTTGTGCAAAGTAGTGATGGTCAAAAAGTCATTGAGTGCAAGTGGGTGTTCAAGAAAAAGAAAAATGAAAATGGTAAAGTAGTGAAATATAAAGCTCGTGTGGTAGCTAGAGGTTTTCAACAAATTGGTATGTTTTTTAATGATATTTATAGTCCAGTAGCAAAATTACCATCAATAAGGATTTTCTTAGCCATGTGTAATACTTTTGATATGAAAATTCATCAAGTAGATGTTTGTAGTGCATTTCTAAATGGGGATATTAAAGAAAATGTTTTTATTTCACTCCCAAAGGGATTTAAAGAAAAAGAGGGCACTATTTGCAAATTAAGAAAATCCTTATATGGTTTGAAAAGTTCACCTAAAAATTGGAATGACAAATTTCATAATTTGATGCAAAATTTGAGTTTTTCAAGATCTGAATATGAATATTGTCTTCATATTAAAGTAAATGAAAAAGGTAGGATATACATTTTGCTGTATGTTGATGATTTGCTGTTGGCAGGTACAAATGATCAAGAAGTTGAGAAAATAAAATACATTTTAAACAAAAACTTCAAAATGAACGACTTAGGTCAAATAAAACATTTTTTGGGTATGTGCATAACTCAAAATTTGTCTGAAGGCAAAATAAAAATTAATCAAACTGTTTACTTAAAAAATGTTTTGAAGAAATTTGACATGTCAAGCTGCAAACCATCAACAACACCAATGGATAATAATTTTCACCACGATTTTCTCAAACGAAAAAAATCTGAGAGCATAGAGATAGAAAAGAAATGTAGAGTTGCTATAGGATGTTTGATGTATGCAATGTTATGCTCAAGACCAGATTTGTGTATAGCTATAGGTATATTAAGCAGGTATCAAACATGTGCAAGTAACGATTTGTGGGTAGCAATAAAAAGAGTATTGAGATATATTCAAAGCACAGTTACTATGAGTTTGATATACTATAAACATAAATATAAACAGGAAAATTTGATAGTAGGGTACTCAGATTCAGATTGGGCAGGTGACCGTACTGATAGAAAATCTACATCAGGATATGTATTCAAAGTTTTTAATTGCACGGTGTCATGGGCATCACGGAAACAGTCTACAGTCAGTTTGTCCTCTACTGAAGCTGAATATGTTGCACTAAGTGTATGTGTGAGTGAAGCATGTTGGCTAAGATACTTAATGTATGATTTAAAAATAAAACCTGATTATGTAGCGGTTCTAATTCATGCAGACAATCAAAGCGCTATAAGGGTTAGTAGAAATCCGGAATTTCATAAGAGACTAAAACATGTTGATATTAGATTTCATTTTGTACGAGATAAAATTAAGGAAAATATTGTTGTATTAAAATATCTTAATACAAGTGACCAACAGGCTGACATATGTACAAAACCATTAGGTTTAACTCTGTTTAAAAAATTTAGAGAGTTGCTAGGTTTAGAATAAAAAATTAATTTAGATCTAGGAGATTTACCCTTGAGGGGGGGTGTTGAATACCCAGTAAAAATAAGCAACGGCAAATCTAGGGGATTTTTGTTATTGTATGATGTAGTTGGAAACAATGTTATATAAGTGTCAGATGTCAACTGTAAGCAAACATAAGTGTCAAGGAAAAATAAATGTTGATTTTGATGTTTAAGTTATTTGTAGAATTATTGAGTTTTCTTTTAAAATAAAACTGACTAGAAGTACTTCGGTGTTTAATTAACATCCACGCAATTCTGCAAAACATCATGCAACTGCTCTTTACTAAAAATAGTCACAATAAATGGACTAGATACCCTATAAATATAATTTTTATTATCGGTCCTCATCTCCACCATGTCCTTTAAATCGTCGTTGGATCTATCACGAAAAGCCTCACTTTCAGACTTTATTCTGCGATATACACATTCGCTCTTAATACGCTTTAAATTTTTAGTGACCATAGCTACTTTATGACACCTTTCAATGTCTTCATCCCGTACATTACGCGCTAAATCACAACGTAATCGCTGACCCAACAATACTCTCTCTACTCCTCTGACCTGTTGCGTTAACTCCCTTTCATGGAAATAGTTGAAGCTGTTACTATACACTTCACAGTGTAGCCCATCTTTAATGCTACATTGTAATTTAAAACTTTTACAATTATCATGACGGCAGTACCCATATATAACAACCATTTTCTTATTATAATTACATTGTTTAATACAAAGTATGCAAGTAGTATTTGCTTTTTGGAAATGTTCGCGTATAATAAAAGGATAATTACAAGCACGGAATTTATTTTCTTTTGCGTTATAAATTAATTTTAATTCGTCAACACTAAGGGAGAACTCACCCTCGCGAATCACTAATTTATTGTGGAATTTTAGTTTTATTGGAAAGTTATTTCGCGAATGTTTTGGTAACACGTTTAACTCCGGTTGTATTTCATAACATTTTTTTATTTCGGGGTCAATATTAAGTTGTTCGGGCGTAACGTCCATAGTTGTATTTGTTTCCGATAAAGTTTCTAGCAGGTTTTGATCTGAACTATCAGGCATTTCAGTATTAATGTCAAAACTTACGTTTTCAAATGTTTCTTTTAATGGTTCAGGTTTATCCGAATATTCCACATTTTGAATAAAAACAGTTGAATTTGGCACGTTATTTATATCAATATTATTATAAAATTTGTTGTCTGTTGGTGAACAATTCAAATTATTTGTATCATTTGTATAGTGAAGAAAAACTTGGGAAAAGTTATGAGAATTACGTTTAATTATTTTCAGCAAATTATTACGAGACAAACTTGATTTATTATTAAACAATTTTAGACATGCATCCGCAATTATTTTATCACCGTGTTTTAGCCGTCTAATTTGGACAAGAGTTAACTCCTGTGAGTTCAAGAATTTACACAATTTATCTACTAATTCTGCCATTTTGAAAAGTAAATACTACAAATAAAAAAAGTAAAATATTAAAATGATAAAGAGAACGATTAATAGAAGTTGGGTAAGTTGCAAAAAAAAAAACAAAATTACTAATAAAAATTTAAGAATAAAAATTAAAATATTAACAAATACTTACCAAAAACTAGAAGACAGAAAAACACACTTTACACTTTTTAGCATTAAACACTTATTTTGACTGTCGCACTTGACGGACTTCAATCAACTGAAACCTATTTTCTTTTGCCAATATATATATATATATATATATATATATATATATATATATATATATATATATATATATATATATATATATATATATATATATATTATAAGTTATTGAAGAATAAAAGCCATTAACTAGAAAGTTAACTGATTTTTCTGAAAGGACATTCTACAAAAGTCACGTTGAAAACTAGACAAAGAACTCGTTATCATAATCTCTAAACAACTCTTACCCGATAATTAGGGCTAATTAATATTCACTTTCAGTGGTAAAACCCTACTAAAATAACTATAAATGAAAAACTAGTCGTTACTAATGACCACAATCCCAGGTAATAAAATCATATTATCTTAATCCCTCAAGAATGGTATTTTCCAAAAATTTACACAAAATATAAGAATATTAGATCTGTCTATAAAACAATTGTTAAGAATTATTTGGTACTCCTACTTATTCTTCTATAATAACTCAAAATTAAAAAAAAAATAATTTCAATTTTTCTAATACAAATTCGGCTAATTGACGAAGTCCCTGATCACACAAACAACAGCCCACACACATAAGAAATTTTTGAAAATGAGACGCATTACCTACACGCCGTTTAAAAATTTTTCCCTCGCTTTCGAATATACCTTGATCACGATATTTTATATCTCATGCTTTATTACACGTACTTCCAGAAATTTGATTATATGTACTTCCAGAATTTAACTAAAAATTTAAAAAAAAAAATGTTAACTAACGTACCATCCCCAAAGCATTTTTTAATTTGAGACGTATTCCCGAATAGCCCGCAATACATCGCAAGTTTCAGAATTTTTTTCGCTTGTTTCGAAAAATACCTCCATCATGATTTTTTTACATGTTATGCTTTATTATATTTATTTTGAGAATTTAACAAGAAACTGAGAAAAAAAGTTGACTAACGTACCATCCATAAAGGGTTTTTGAATTTGAGACGTATTAACGAATACCGCGCAATACATCTAAGTTTCAGAATTTTTTTCGCTAGTTTTGGAAAATACCTCCATCACTATTTTTTTATATGTTATGCTTTATTATATTTACTTTGAGAATTTAACAAAAAACTGAGAAAAAAAGTTGACTAACGTACCATCCATAAAGGATTTTTGAATTTGAGACGTATTAATGAATAGCGCGCAATACATCTAAGTTTCAGAATTTCTTTTGCTTGATTTGAAAAATACCTCCATCACGATTTTTTTATATGTTATGCTTTATTATATTTACTTTGAGAATGTAACAAGAAACTGAGAAAAAAAGTTGACTAACGTACCATCCATAAAGGATTTTTGAATTTGAGACGTATTAACGAATACCGCGCAATACATCTAAATTTCAGAATTTTTTTCGCTTGTTTTGAAAAATACCTCCATCACGATTTTTTTATATGTTATGCTTTATTATATTTACTTTGAGAATTTAACAAGAAACTGAGAAAAAAAGTTGACTAACGTACCATCCATAAAGGATTTTTGAATGTGAGACGTATTACCGAATAGCCCGCAATACATATAAGTTTCAGAATTTTTTTCTCTTGTTTTGGAAAATACCTCCATCACGTTTTTTTTATATGTTATGCTTTATTATATTTACTTTGAGAATTTAACAAAAAACTGAGAAAAAAAGTTGACTAACGTACCATCCATAAAGGATTTTTGAATTTGAGACGTATTAACGAATACCGCGCAATACATCTAAGTTTCAGAATTTTTTTCGCTAGTTTTGGAAAATACCTCCATCACGATTTTTTTATATGTTATGCTTTATTATATTTACTTTGAGAATTTAACAAGAAACTGAGAAAAAAAGTTGACTAACGTACCATCCATAAAGGATTTTTGAATTTGAGACGTATTACCGAATAACCCGCAATACATCTAAGTTTCAGAATTTTTTTCTCTTGTTTTGGAAAATACCTCCATCACGATTTTTTTATATGTTATGCTTTATTATATTTACTTTGAGAATTTAACAAAAAACTGAGAAAAAAAGTTGACTAACGTACCATCCATAAAGGATTTTTGAATTTGAGACGTATTAATGAATAGCGCGCAATACATCTAAGTTTCAGAATTTTTTTCGCTTGTTTTGAAAAATACCTCCATCACGATTTTTTTATATGTTATGCTTTATTATATTTGCTTTGAGAATTTAACAAGAAACTGAGAAAAAAAGTTGACTAACGTACCATCCATAAAGGATTTTTGAATGTGAGACGTATTACCGAATAGCCCGCAATACATATAAGTTTCAGAATTTTTTTCTCTTGTTTTGGAAAATACCTCCATCACGTTTTTTTTATATGTTATGCTTTATTATATTTACTTTGAGAATTTAACAAAAAACTGAGAAAAAAAGTTGACTAACGTACCATCCATAAAGGATTTTTGAATTTGAGACGTATTAACGAATACCGCGCAATACATCTAAGTTTCAGAATTTTTTTCGCTTGTTTTGAAAAATACCTCCATCACGATTTTTTTATATGTTATGCTTAATTATATTTACTTTGAGAATTTAACAAAAAACTGAGAAAAAACGTTGACTAACGATCCATCCATAAAGGATTTTTGAATTTGAGACGTATTACCGGACAGCCCGCAATACATCTAAGTTTCAGAATTTTTTTCTCTTGTTTTGGAAAATACCTCCATCACGTTTTTTTTATATGTTATGCTTTATTATATTTACTTTGAGAATTTAACAAAAAACTGAGAAAAAAAGTTGACTAACGTACCATCCATAAAGGATTTTTGAATTTGAGACGTATTAACGAATACCGCGCAGTACATCTAAGTTTCAGAATTTTTTTTGGCTTGTTTTGAAAAATACCTCCATCACGATTTTTTTATATGTTATGCTTTATTATATTTACTTTGAGAATTTAACAAGAAACTGAGAAAAAAAGTTGACTAACGTACCATCCATAAAGGATTTTTGAGTGTGAGACGTATTACCGAATAGCCCGCAATACATATAAGTTTCAGAATTTTTTTCTCTTGTTTTGGAAAATACCTCCATCACGATTTTTTTATATGTTATGCTTTAATATATTTACTTTGAGAATTTAACAAAAAACTGAGAAAAAAAGTTGACTAACGTACCATCCATAAAGGATTTTTGAATTTGAGACGTATTAATGAATAGCGCGCAATACATCTAAGTTTCAGAATTTTTTTCGCTTGTTTTGAAAAATACCTCCATCACGATTTTTTTATATGTTATGCTTTATTATATTTACTTTGAGAATTTAACAAGAAACTGAGAAAAAGAGTTGACTAACGTACCATCCATAAAGGATTTTTGAATGTGAGACGTATTACCGAATAGCCCGCAATACATATAAGTTTCAGAATTTTTTTCTCTTGTTTTAGAAAATACCTCCATCACGTTTTTTTTATATGTTATGCTTTATTATATTTACTTTGAGAATTTAACAAAAAACTGAGAAAAAAAGTTGACTAACGTACCATCCATAAAGGATTTTTGAATTTGAGACGTATTAACGAATACCGCGCAATACATCTAAGTTTCAGAATTTTTTTCGCTAGTTTTGGAAAATACCTCCATCACGATTTTTTTATATGTTATGCTTTATTATATTTACTTTGAGAATTTAACAAGAAACTGAGAAAAAAAGTTGACTAACGTACCATCCATAAAGGATTTTTGAATGTGAGACGTATTACCGAATAGCCCGCAATACATCTAAGTTTCAGAATTTTTTTCTCTTGTTTTGGAAAATACCTCCATCACGATTTTTTTATATGTTATGCTTTATTATATTTACTTTGAGAATTTAACAAAAAACTGAGAAAAAAAGTTGACTAACGTACCATCCATAAAGGATTTTTGAATTTCAGACGTATTAATGAATAGCGCGCAATACATCTAAGTTTCAGAATTTTTTTCTCTTGTTTTGGAAAATACCTCCATCACGATTTTTTTATATGTTATGCTCTATTATATTTACTTTGAGAATTTAACAAAAAACTGAGAAAAAACGTTGACTAACGATCCATCCATAAAGGATTTTTGAATTTGAGACTTATTACCGGACAGCCCGCAATACATCTAAGTTTCAGAATTTTTTTCGCTTGTTTTGAAAAATACCTCCATCACGTTTTTTTTATATGTTATGCTTTATTATATTTACTTTGAGAATTTAACAAAAAACTGAGAAAAAAAGTTGACTAACGTACCATCCATAAAGGATTTTTGAATTTGAGACGTATTAACGAATACCGCGCAATACATCTAAGTTTCAGAATTTTTTTCGCTTGTTTTGAAAAATACCTCCATCACGATTTTTTTATATGTTATGCTTAATTATATTTACTTTGAGAATTTAACAAAAAACTGAGAAAAAACGTTGACTAACGATCCATCCATAAAGGATTTTTGAATTTGAGACGTATTACCGGACAGCCCGCAATACATCTAAGTTTCAGAATTTTTTTCTCTTGTTTTGGAAAATACCTCCATCACGTTTTTTTTATATGTTATGCTTTATTATATTTACTTTGAGAATTTAACAAAAAACTGAGAAAAAAAGTTGACTAACGTACCATCCATAAAGGATTTTTGAATTTGAGACGTATTAACGAATACCGCGCAGTACATCTAAGTTTCAGAATTTTTTTTGGCTTGTTTTGAAAAATACCTCCATCACGATTTTTTTATATGTTATGCTTTATTATATTTACTTTGAGAATTTAACAAGAAACTGAGAAAAAAAGTTGACTAACGTACCATCCATAAAGGATTTTTGAGTGTGAGACGTATTACCGAATAGCCCGCAATACATATAAGTTTCAGAATTTTTTTCTCTTGTTTTGGAAAATACCTCCATCACGATTTTTTTATATGTTATGCTTTAATATATTTACTTTGAGAATTTAACAAAAAACTGAGAAAAAAAGTTGACTAACGTACCATCCATAAAGGATTTTTGAATTTGAGACGTATTAATGAATAGCGCGCAATACATCTAAGTTTCAGAATTTTTTTCGCTTGTTTTGAAAAATACCTCCATCACGATTTTTTTATATGTTATGCTTTATTATATTTACTTTGAGAATTTAACAAGAAACTGAGAAAAAGAGTTGACTAACGTACCATCCATAAAGGATTTTTGAATGTGAGACGTATTACCGAATAGCCCGCAATACATATAAGTTTCAGAATTTTTTTCTCTTGTTTTGGAAAATACCTCCATCACGTTTTTTTTATATGTTATGCTTTATTATATTTACTTTGAGAATTTAACAAAAAACTGAGAAAAAAAGTTGACTAACGTACCATCCATAAAGGATTTTTGAATTTGAGACGTATTAACGAATACCGCGCAATACATCTAAGTTTCAGAATTTTTTTCGCTAGTTTTGGAAAATACCTCCATCACGATTTTTTTATATGTTATGCTTTATTATATTTACTTTGAGAATTTAACAAGAAACTGAGAAAAAAAGTTGACTAACGTACCATCCATAAAGGATTTTTGAATGTGAGACGTATTACCGAATAGCCCGCAATACATCTAAGTTTCAGAATTTTTTTCTCTTGTTTTGGAAAATACCTCCATCACGATTTTTTTATATGTTATGCTTTATTATATTTACTTTGAGAATTTAACAAAAAACTGAGAAAAAAAGTTGACTAACGTACCATCCATAAAGGATTTTTGAATTTCAGACGTATTAATGAATAGCGCGCAATACATCTAAGTTTCAGAATTTTTTTCGCTTGTTTTGGAAAATACCTCCATCACGATTTTTTTATATGTTATGCTTTATTATATTTACTTTGAGAATTTAACAAAAAACTGAGAAAAAAAGTTGACTAACGTACCATCCATAAAAGATTTTTGAATTTGAGTGGCATTATCTACTCACCGTCAATACATCGCCGGTTTAAATTTTTTTTCCAAACATATGTAACATATATAACATTTTTCTTGTCAATATTATCTGTTTTATTCATTTTTGATAAATTTATACCAAATTTTTGTGAAAATATGAAAAAAAAATTTATGGATGGAATTTATGGCTAAGGTAACACCGGTCTATGATGCACGGAACTGAAAGTTCGGGAGTGAAAAAAAAAGAGGAACAACGAATGCATGTGGCGGAAATGAGAATGCTTAGATGGATGAGTGGAGTGACAAAGAACGATACAATTAGAAATGAGTATATCAGGGGAAGTCTGGGTGTGGCCCCACTTGATGCCAAAATGAGAGAGCATAGGTTAAGATGGTTTGGTCATGTTCAACGTCGAGACGTTAATCACCCAATACGAAGAATAGCTAAAGTGCAGATTCCTGAAAGGAGTAGGAGAGGAAGACCCAAGAAGACCTGGGGGGAGACGATAAGGCAGGACATGTTGGTAAAAGGGATTAACATTGCTATGACCCAAGATAGAGTTTTGTGGAGAAATGCAATTAGCGAAGCCGACCCCGCATAGGGATAAGTCAAAGAGAATGATGATGATGATGATGATGTGTTGGAAATTACGTCCATCGATATTGACGTAGTGACATAATTGACTACTTCTGAAATGCGAATCGAGTTCATGGAATCCCTCACTTGAAGGTCTCCCAATCTCTTTTGCAACGATGAAATTATTTAAATATTTATTTCTACAAGATTAACCAAAACTGTTGATTATTACAATTAACTTATAATAAACCTTTTTAGCCCGATCAAAACACAAAAATCTACGAAAACCTCAAAAAAAAAATAAAAAAAGGATGAAAATTTGGTAATAGGTAGTTGAAATTGTCTATTATTATATAAGAAAAAGTTTACAATTCTACAGCCATCCCATTTTACAAAAATGTCCTTCTCGGGGGTAAAAAATATTCATTCAAAATAAGTCCGGAATATGATAAAATGCAACAATATAAGCAACTTTTGTTTGCTTAGAGTTTTTTCACTAAGTCAATATTTTTCGAGTTATTTGCGAGTAGATATGTTCATTTTTAACAAAAAAACATGTTTTTGGACGGTTTTTTGCTAATAACTCAAAAAGTAAGTATTTTATCGAAAAAAATGTTCTTAACAAAAATATAGCTTATAAAAAAATGAAAAAAATGGTGTATGAATGAAGTCTGCATACCCAGAGTTTTAGCTAATAAAAAGTAGGTTATTTTTTGTCAAATTCTAAATTGAATATTTCAACGTGAAATAACCAAAAAAATGAGCACTTTTCGGGGAAAAAAAACTCATTACAACTTTTTTAAAATGTTAAAAAAAAGGTTTATTTTTGTTTTTAAAAAAACTTTTAACATTAAAATTAAATAAGTTATGCTCAAAATATTGTTGGTCCCTTTTATTTTTTTGGCAAAAAGAATCGCGAAAATCAGCCCCTAATTAACACCCCAAATAAAATTAATTGTTACCGCGTAACAAGTTATTTTGCTTACGTATTCTTTTTATGATCTGTAAGTTTCATCGGTTCAAAGTGCTTGTTTATGAAAAGGCTGTAGTTAAAATGGCTTGAACGAGTCACTAATGTAGAAAGTATTCAAATTTTAAACAGCTATAGCATAACCAATATTTATCTAACAGAAAAACAAAAAATCCAAAATATCCAGAAAAGCAAAGGGTACATTTTTTTACTCTTTGAGATTTTTGGTATTACTAATAATTTTTAAATTATTTTGAAAACAAAAATGGAATTTTTTCTAAATAAAAAAATTAATTTCAAACCAATTTTTTTTTTCAAAATTGAACATTTTGAACCAATTAAACTTATAAATCATATAAACAATACATAAGTAAAGTATTTTGTGAACCGGCAACGATTAATTTTATTTGGGATGCTAATTAGGGGGTGATTTTCGCGATTCTTTTTACCAAAATATAAAAGGAACCAACAATATTTTGAGCGTTAGTCTATTTTAATGTTAGAAGTTTGTTTAGCCTTCCGATGACCAACCTTTTCTTGTTACACGGATGACCAAGGGGGGTAAAAATGACCCCAGGTCAAAAATGTCGAAAATGACAATTAACAAAAAAATAAAGTTTTTTTTATTTACTTATTTTTTTTATTTTTATGGAATGGACTTTATGTCATTCAGCCAATCACAACATGAGTATTAGTGTCATGTGTAGTGTGTATGTTGAGTAAGTGTCTTGTTACTTTGCAAAGTCGACGTCATTAGCGTAAAACTGCTTGGAATTACACATAACAGACGTTATTTTACTAAACATCAACTTGAGAATATATTTTTTATTCGTAAAATACAGGGAATTTTTTTTATTTCAAAATATGAGGATATCTAGAATGATATTAAAGTCAAATAAAAAAATAATGAGTTAAAAATTGAAAATACTTCTGAATTTATTAAAGAAAAACCTACGCTCGGTTCAAAATTTCCCCCGCTTGGTCATCCGAAGGTTAAAAAACAAAAATAAACCTTTTTTAAACACTTTAAAAAAGTTGTACCTAATGAATTTTCCTGGAAAAGTGCTTCGTTTTTTTATTATTTCACGTTGAAGTATTCCATTTGGAATTTGACGAATAAGAACCTACTTCTTCGCTTTTACTGGGTATGCAGACTTTATGCATACACCATTTTTTTCACTTTTTATAAGCTATAATTTTGCTAAGAATATTTTAAAAAAATAATAAACTTATTCACTCGCAAATAACTCGAAAATTATTGACCTAGTGAAAAACTCTATAGAACAAAAGTTGCTTAAAATTGATCATTTTATCCAATTCCGGACAATTTAAATGTATATTTTTTCACCCCCGAGAAGGGCGTTGAAGAAAAATACTACATAAATATTTCGAGAGATTAATTAAATTATTCTCGGAAAAGTATTTCCAGGCGCTGGCTCAAAATATATAATATTAGTTTAGACGCGCGCACCCTTTTTTTTTACACTAAAAAGATTCGTTGATCTCGATTTAGTTTATAGGCGTTCAAAGATAGTTATTGGTAGAAATAAACAAACTCACCCTGCGCTGTGGTTGCTTCTGGTTGTTTTTTCTTATCTGGCCAGATAGGTATCCTTGTGTAGCTGTTTGAGGTAACCTACATACGGTTTGCGAAAAACTGTTTTATAAACACATAGATACGCGCACTATTTTACGCACTTTTGGCTCAGTAAAGCCGGTAGAATTTTTTTGGCGGTAAATTTTTCACGTGGATGACGCGGACCCGTTAATGAGAAGTGTTTTTAGTTATTCACTCCTCGAGATTGAAGAAGAAAGTGATCGATGCAACGTGGTTAAGTCTTTTCGGGAAGGGAGGAACGCTTCGCGCCAGAAAAAATAATACTTATATACGCCGCTAGAGTCTGCGGTTCACTTAGGGGTTATTTTACGAGGGAGCGTCTGAAATTATTATTTTGGACGCTGGTTAAAATTTGTATTTTAACATATTGCCGGGGGGCGCCATGAGCGAGTACGCCTCTGGTTATGTAGTAGTGCTAATAATATAGAAAGTGAAATATAAAAATTGAAACATTCTGAGATACCCTCGTAACAACTAGTGATTTTTTTTAAGCTAAGTAACATATTTATTATAATTAGTATCTAACGCATAAAGGATTGAAAATCAATAAAAATTAATGAGTTTACCTAAACGACTAACCTAGAAAGACAAAAAATTAAATAAAAATTACTGAACTAGTAATTGCATGGTAATACTGCAATCTTTCTAATAGCTCGCAAGTAGTCGCCGTTGGCAGAATGAACCCTGACTGTGCGAATGAGATTGTCCCTACCAGGGAGTACCTCGGTCACTTTTGCCAATGGCCAAAGTAGAGGAGGTGTATTGTCGTCTTTTAATAAGACAATATCACCTACTTGTACAGGATTGGTAGGTACCGTCCATTTTGGTCGGTGTTGGAGAAGATTCAAGTAATCCACTTTCCACCGTTGCCAAAAATTCTGTTGGATCCGGCTCACTTGTTGATAAATAGTGAGACGGTTTTGAGGTATATCAGAAAGTGTAGGCTCAGGAGGTGCAGTCAAGCTCTGTCCTACTAAGAAATGACCTGGGGTCAAAGCTGTTAGGTCATTGACGTCATTAGAGAGTTTGGTAATAGGTCTAGAATTAAGGATAGCTTCAACTTGACAGAGAATTGTATAGAATATCTCAAAAGTAAAGTGGGAATTCCCAATCAACCTATATAAATGGTACTTAGCACTCTTGATGCCAACTTCATGTAGTCCGAATTGAGAGGGATTACGAGGAACGCCAAACTTAAATTTAATAAAATTCTGGGTACAGAAGTCTTGAATTTGACGAGTATTATCCTGATTTAGAAAAAATTCATGAAGTTGTTTTAATTGATTACGACCACCGTAGAAGTTGGTCGCGTTGTCTGACCAAATGATGCTGGGAGTTGACCTTCTAGCGATAAACCTCTTGAGGGTAAGAAGAAATGCATCAGCAGACAGTCCAGTGACCAGTTCTAAATGAACACATTTGGTGGTCATACAAATGAAAAAAGCAATATATACTTTATAGAGTTTAGCATTTTTTAAAGGCGAGGCTTTGACAAGAAAAAATCCACCATAGTCAATGGAGACTCTTTCGAAAGGTCGGCTAGATAAGACACGATCTGGATGAACATCTGCCATTTGTTGAAAATAATTAGGAGTCATGAATCTAAAACAATTGATGCAATTATGAATGACTTTCTTGGTTTGTCGAAGACCATCAAGGGGCCAGTATTTCAATCGTATATGAGATAAAGTGGTTTGTGCGCCTGCGTGGCACAGCTTTTTGTGTTGCTGTTCAATCATCAGAGCAATAATACGATTCTTAGAAGGAAGGAGAATTGGATGCTTTTGTGAATAGCTTATGGAAGCGAAACGTAACCTGCCACCTACTCGTAACAGTTTATCATTTTCATCGATAAAGGGATTCAGGGCTCTGATGGCTTTATTGGAGACAGACAGCCGTTTGGACAATTCATGAATCTCCTTAGTGAAAGAAATGGATTGAATATACTTGAGAACAAGGCAAGTAGAAAATTCAATTTCCTCCACGGAAAGTACATCAGTATCTATAGCAGTGTGATTTGATTTTGCTTTAAGATTGGAAACAAATCTAAGAACATAGGCTAGGGATCTTTGAATTTTTGTGAAAGATGAACAACGATTAAATAAATCATCCAAGGTGTCATTTGACTGAGCAGTAACAGTGACATTTAAGGAAACTTGATTTTTTCTTAATTCAGGTAATTCCCCATTCCATTTTTTAATCTGAAATAGTGAGTAATCGATTTCCGGTTTAATTAGAAATTTCGGACCATGAAGCCACAGATCAGTAAGTTCAGCATTAGAACAAATAGATTTTGCTCTGGAGGGCAGATCCGCTGGATTTTGTTTCGACTCAACGTGGTGAAATTGATAAGATTCACTGAGGGAACGTATCTTTATGACTCGAGACTGTACAAACTGATTGTAGAGAAACTTAGATGTAGTTACCCAGGTCAGGGCTATTGTACTGTCCGAGAAGAGATGAGTTTCAGAAATTTTTAAATCTTTCTGTAAGATACCTTGTGAGCGGTGAGTTAACTGGATTCCTAATAGAATGGCGGACAGCTCTAATCTTGGGATAGTTAGTTTGTTTTTTAGGGGAGCGATTTTTGTCTTGGATGTGACAAGTCTCACCGAGACGGTAGAGTCGTCATAAGTGACTCGGAGATACACGCAGGCAGCGTAGATGTCCTGAGAAGCATCACAGAAGGTAATAAGCTGAGTTAAGATAACCTTTTTATCTAGGACTAAGCATCTAGGAAATTTTGTTAGATTTATGGATTGGAATTTCGTTAGAAGAGATTGCCAATCAGAAAGAATTTTATCATTGGTAATGGGGGTGTCCCAATCTAGTGACAATGACCAAATCCTTTGCAACAGAAGTTTTGAATATACAAGAGTTGGTGAAAGAAGCCCTAAAGGGTCGAATAAACGAGAGACATAACTAAGAATTTTTCTCTTAGTAATTGGCGATGTTACCTCGCATACAGGAGGCTTGAATGAAAAAGTATCCTGATCAGGTGACCAAATAATACCTAATATCTTGTCTGAGGAACCAGCCAGGCTTAACTTAATTTCTGGAGTTGGAATCAACTTATGTTTTTTAAGAAATTCTGGATGGTTCGAGCTTAGTTTATGGAGCTGAAAGCCGTGCTTACTCAACAAGGAACTTAACTGAAAGTGGAGAGTCTCAATTTCTTCTAAATTGTTACCACCAGATAGTACATCGTCCATATAGGTAGAGTTGAGCAAGGTTTTTGCCGCAGATGGGTGTGAAATTGCATGAGTATCAGCAATGTGTTTTAATACACGAGTGGCTAAGAAAGGGGACGAGGATAAACCAAAGGGTAATCGGTTGAAACGAAAACACTGAAGTTTGTCATCCTGTTTATCCCTCCATAGAAAGTTGAGAAGGAAAGTTTCTTGTTCATTTATGGAAATTTGCAGAAACATATGCTTAATGTCAGCTGCTAGTATATACTTGTAGTGGCGAAAAGTGATTAAGATATCAAAAAGTTCTGGTTGCACCGTGAAGCCTTTATCTAGAACCTGATTTAAACAAATACCTGATGTGGACTTGTTGTTGGGATCAAAGACAATTCTCACGGGAGTGGTGGAGCTTGTTTTTATTATAGGAAAGTGAGGCAGAAAATAATTGAATTTTCCGTCAAAATTTCTTACTTGAAGAGGAACGTCTGAGACTAAACCTTGAGAATGGTAATCTTGAATAATTTTAGAATAGCTTTGCAACAGGACAGGGTCTGAATGCAATTTTTTCTCCAAATAAAAGAATCGTTTTTTAGCTGTGATAAAGGAATTTCCCATGTGTAGGTCATCAACAGAGTGTTTTAAGTTTAGATTAACTTGATATCGACCTGAAGGCAAAATCTTAACAGTTTTCAGAAAAAGTAATTCAGATGGATGATTTTCAACAGATTCAGAAATAGGAGGGTTGACTTCTTCGGATTCCCAGAATTTTTGAACAATCTGAGAGAGATTTTCATCAGTGGTTTGAGATTCAGGTGATTCTGGAGTAGAAGACAGTGTCGTACATGTAACCAAATTATTTACATATTGAGAGGTACCATGCTTGCTTTTTATACAATTTTCAGGAATGCGGCCAGAGATGATAAAACCGAATATAGTGTTCTGCAGAATTGGTAGACCAGTACCTAAACGAATAATTTGACCTAGTATAATATCTCCATAGTAATCAGCACCGAGTAAAATATCAATGTCTGAAGTGATATGGAATTGAGAGTCAGCAAGTTCCATTTCTTGTGGAATTTTTAGTTTGTTGGCAATAATTGGCAATTGTGGCAGACAGTTTGTAATTTTAGGTAGAATGGAACAAGAAATGTCCAACCTTGAATCATTTGTGGAAGAATAGATAGTCAGATTAGCCGTTGATTTGGAAACCGAGACAGTTTGATTTACTCCGGTGATCTGTAACTGCTTGTTAAAGGTGGGAGTGCTTAGCTGATTAATAAGATTTTGTGTAACAAATGTAACTTGACTTGCTTGATCGAGAAGCGCCTTTACATAAATTCTTTTCCCACTGGGGGCAAGGAGGTATACCTGTATGGTACTTAGAAGGACAACAGGTGTGTTGACCGTATTAGCTGACAACACGTGTGACATAGAAGATTGAGATGGGTGCGTGTTGTCCCTATCCTGATTTTGTGAAGAAGAAGGTCTATTATTTGAATTAGTTAGTTCATTGTACGTGTTTGGATTTATTGGATCACGTTGGGGAGAAGAAGAATTTTTTCTCATATCAAAATGTAAATAGCTATGGTGCTTGCCACCGCAGTGGGAACAAGTTGTCTTACTTAGACATTTTGGAACGGAATGACTTGAACCAAGGCAGTTATAACAGAGATCATGTTGTTTGACGAACATGCTCTTGGCTCGTGGTGTGAGTTCTTTGAAATCCCTACAGATGTAGATGGAATGGTTACCTTTACAGTAGGGGCATAGTCTAGACTTAGAATTATTGAAGGAGTTCGTTTGTTGGTTGTCGTGTTGGTTATTAGTGGTGTGATATGAATGTCTTACTTCCTTGGAAGTTTGTGATTTGTAATTATTTTGGGACTTGGACGAAGAAGAAGATTGCAGATTTTCCAAATGGTTGGCTCTGATATTTATATTTGCTAGAAACTTTGAAAACTCTATGACCTTGTCAGCATCAGGGGCAAATTCCATTGAACGCAATGTGGCTTGGTCAAGCTTCTGTGAAGTAATGTGAATTAGGATTAAATTTAATAATTCATCGGATGTCTTATTGAGATTAAGCAAAGCCTTGTAGCTATTTGAAACAGAAATATGAAATTCTCTTAACTGGGAGGAATTGGCATGATTGTTCAAGGGTTTAGCTTCAACAATGCCTGAAATTAGATCTCTAATAAGAATGCGATCATTAGTATATCGAGCTTTCAGGGTATCTAAGGCGATGGTATAATTAGTCTCAATCAATGGAATATTTTCTATTAAGCGGTAAGCATCGTCCCTGAGTAGATTTCTTAAGTAAATAAATTTTTCGATGTTAGTGAGGGTTTCATCTTGATCAATGATGCTGAGAAAGGTTTGGTAGAAGAATTGAAACTCACTTAATTTTCCGGAAAAATTATTGATACGAAGTTCCGGGAGCTTGACAGTTCTCTGTTTGGTGGTGGCATTTTGAGTAATTTGACTAGAAGGAGACGGGACATTGGGATTTGGGACACTAGATATTTCAGATGTTGTAGAACTTGTAGGTGGAGTTAGGAGGCTTTCGAGTTTTTCCTCAAGTAAAGAAATGCATTTATAATATTTTTTTACTATCGGATCTACGTCTTCAGTAGTAGCTAGCTCTGCAGCGAGAAGATTAGTTGCGTCATTATAGGTACGAAAAGCATCTCTGAGTTGACAAAGTATTTCCTTAATCATATATTTAGTTAGAGAAGCTAAGTCAGTTTCTACACTACTACATAATCTAGTTAAATCTAATTTACTGGCAGTTTTGGACCTCGTTAATTTGTTAATTTGTCCCTGTTCCATTGTGATAATTTATTTTAATTGGTAATCGATAATAAATGTTTAATAAAAAAAAAAAAATTATTTAAAGATATATTAAAGTCTTTTTTGTAAAAATGTGTAAAAATTATCAAACGCACCCCCGTATGTCAGTGGAAAATTCTTTAGCGTTGTTAGAGCAAAGTGATTTGTACGTGTTGTGACGTAGGTGGTTTCTTCGTAGTACCACCGCGACCGATGGAATATTCCGTTAAGTCGTAGGGAAAGAATAGAAAACGAAAATACCGTTATAAGATGGCGCGCGGCGAGATTTTGCAAATGAAAAGAATTTTTTCTTTTTTACAGAAATTAGAAATGGCTAATTATCCGGCTAGTAACGAAGGACCACTAGATACTTATGAAGAAAAATACTACATAAATATTTCGAGAGATTAATTAAATTATTCTCGGAAAAGTATTTCCAGGCGCTGGCTCAAAATATATAATATTAGTTTAGACGCGCGCACCCTTTTTTTTTACACTAAAAAGATTCGTTGATCTCGATTTAGTTTATAGGCGTTCAAAGATAGTTATTGGTAGAAATAAACAAACTCACCCTGCGCTGTGGTTGCTTCTGGTTGTTTTTTCTTATCTGGCCAGATAGGTATCCTTGTGTAGCTGTTTGAGGTAACCTACATACGGTTTGCGAAAAACTGTTTTATAAACACATAGATACGCGCACTATTTTACGCACTTTTGGCTCAGTAAAGCCGGTAGAATTTTTTTGGCGGTAAATTTTTCACGTGGATGACGCGGACCCGTTAATGAGAAGTGTTTTTAGTTATTCACTCCTCGAGATTGAAGAAGAAAGTGATCGATGCAACGTGGTTAAGTCTTTTCGGGAAGGGAGGAACGCTTCGCGCCAGAAAAAATAATACTTATATACGCCGCTAGAGTCTGCGGTTCACTTAGGGGTTATTTTACGAGGGAGCGTCTGAAATTATTATTTTGGACGCTGGTTAAAATTTGTATTTTAACAGGCGTATTCCCCTCCATTTTACAAAAATGGATGGACTTGATGTAGATTTGTAAACTTTTTCTTATATAATAATAGACAATTTCAGCTACATATTCCCAAAATTCCATCGTTCCTTTATTTTTTTTTGGGTCATATTGTTCTTTGATTGGGCTATTAGTAATATACAAAAAAATTGTAACATATATTGAAATTTATGATCTTCAGCAATGATGCAATGATAAAGACGGACAGGAAATTTTTTCTTGATGCAATTTCGTTTAGTGAATGAGTATTTATTGTAATTCCATTTTACTTAACCAAGTATGTACATAATTTTGATTAACCCCGTAAAAATAAATGTTCGAATAATATATAGCTGCAAGAGCGATTAGAAGACCTTTCAATAAGGTGGCCCATAAACTCGGGAAGGAAATCTCCTAAGACGTTTGGGGCTGGCGCTTTATGGGGCAACCGGACAATAATGGATAACAAAAAACAAAGAGCAGGAATAACTATATACGGACGCTAACATAATAAAAGAAATAGTCTAGAATACTCAAGTAGGTAGGACACCTCAGAAGAAATTCTGATGAAACAATAATAAGACTAGTATGAGAAGAAGTCCCAAATGGACCAAGTCCCAAAAACCATGTGGACTACCTCGACTCCGGTAGCGAGATAATAGCAAGACAGAAAGGAATGAATTAATGTTGTCAAGTCGGCTAACAGTCGAGTACGGTTGTAATGCCACGGAGTAAGAAATTAACCTTTAATTTACTGTTGATTCTAATACAACCAGTTAAAGACCTGTTTTTTGCTTAGATTCTCTAGAAATTTTTACAAAAAAAAAATAATGTGTGTGTACTTTGTACGCACGTAAGAAGTTATACTTCTATTATAATATAATCTAACTTCATATTATGATTTCAACGAAATCAATATACCTATCTACTTTAAACAGTTTTTTTTTGTATTGTATTTAAATATTAAATTAATTTGAGAGAGAACAAAAGGAATACCAAAAATAATAAAAGAAAAGGATACGACTTTGTCCGGATTTGAACAGGGGACCCCTCGATCCCTAGGCGAATGCTCTATCGATCAGCTACCACCGTTTTTGTATTCAGTCGATCATTTCTCCGACATCACTACAATCACGGTGACAGATACATTATTTGAAAATAAACATTTTCAATAATACTTATTACGAGGAAGACAAATCCACAGACAAAAATTATATTAAATATATTTACTAAAAACACTAATAATATATTCTTTTCACGCACACCTTATTTGCGCTACATAACTTAAAAGATGTAGCGACCAATACCATACTCTCAGTGTGCGCATGCGCCCGGGAATGTAAAAATTCACCCTCCTGCCTAAAGAAATATTACTTCAAAAATAATAAATTATACCTAATGGTAGGGGAGCCCAAGCGGGGATTTTTGCAGTTACTCGATCGCGTCAGATTATCACATGGGGAGAAACCTTGTACCCTGTAAATGTACCTCTACCATAAATTGGCTCTTAATACAGGGGAGTTCGTTAAGGGGGCTCCGAAAAAAGAATCTATCCTTAGAAAAATTCTAAATCGTCAGATTAAGATACGGTAAGTTGAGTAAATGCAAAAAAGTGTATATTTCAAGAATCTGACGATTTGAGCGGGACTTAAGGAAATGGGTGAGTCACAAAAGTTCACAACAAAAAAGCGAATATTTCGCGAAATGAACATCATGCGATCATCAATTTCGCGAAAAACTGTAAAATACAAGTATTCAATATTTTTAAAAAATCTATCGAATGGCACCAAACACGGCCCCCACGGAGGTGGGGTGGGGGTTACTTTAAAATATTAAATAGATGCCCCCAATTTTTACTGCAGATAGTGCAGATTCTTTTCGTAAAAATGAGCAACTTTTATTCAACACATTTTTTCGAATTATGGATAGATGCCGCTATAATCGAAAAAAAAAACGATCGTTGGAAATGGAAAATTAAATTAAGAAATGGAAAGTTCCCCACTTTATGAAAAACTGAACTTAACTTTTTTTGGTTTTAGGACATACTTTTCACAACCCAATAGGTCCCCATAACGCTCGAGTAACTGCAAATTTAGCATACTTTCCTCCCCTGTTATAAACACAGAACTAGAACAACTGAATGTATAATATGGCGATTAAAACTTTGTCTTTGGCGATGTTACTGCAACAATATTCTGATATATAAAAAGTATATCATGCTATGCTTTTAAATCTGCAAATATACAAAGAAATTAAAAATTATGGAATAAATTCATTTTTTCGAGCATAAGGAATAGGGGTCTACTTGTGGCAGCTCATTTGAAAGGTAAATCAATTCTCTATTCAGTAATATAAAGATTTACATCATTATTTATACAGGGTGGCCAAAAAAATATTTTTGAACTAAATTAATTGACGCAAAAAGAAAAATGTATGCATTTTGTTTAACTCGAAATTCATCTCACTGCTGTCAGAAAAGAGAAAAAAATGTTTATTTAACAAATAAGCATTGCTTTTCGCTTAAATCAAATGTTCAAAATGTCAAGAGGCAGGTGGGTGTATGTTTGACATTTAATTTAAGCCAAAAGCAATGTTTGTTAGCAGTAAAATGTATTTTGATTTCAATAAATTACACAGAGTCTTCTTTTTGCGTCAGTTAATTGAATCCAAAAATAATTTTTTTGCCATCCTGTATATCCTGCCGCAAATAGTGATGTTAATGCTTATATTAGTGAATAGAGTATTACATAACCTTTCAAAGAAAGAATCAACTATTTTAAATGGGAAATAAGCCACAATTTTACAAAAAAAAAATATTTTATTCGACTTTTCGATATGTAAATTGGATGCCGTTGTCAAAATACAAAATATTGATAAATTAAACAAAAATGTTTTTGCTTAGTAAAAAATTCTTCTAATAATTTATTTAATCTGACTCATTTATATCGGCAATTCAGACATATATTATACGTTTTAAAGTAGAAGACGTTAACATGATATTGCCAATATTTTACGAGTTGCGTTCCTGGGAAGACTTTACTGAAAGATAGTTCATTCGATTATATGAAATCAACCCCAAACCAAGAATATCCGTCAAAAAAAATCATAGCATGTGATCCGTATTTAAAAATTTAAAAAGACAATCACATGCAACAGTGACAGTAAAATTCTCATGTTAAATATCCCATAGATTTCAAAGAAGCTACCACACAACCCCTATATGCCAAAAAATCGTAATTTAAAAATAAAAGTCGACCTGTCTCGGGATTTTCCAGAGTGACCTGTTCTCGAAAAAAAAAAAAGAATTTATCCCATAATTTTTAAAGTCTCTATATAAATATATTTAGTGTTATGTACCATATAATGCAGTATCTAGAACCAAATAAGTGGCTTAGTACCATGATGCCATATATTGTATTTTTGTACTAAGTGGTTTTTGTTAAATAACTCCTTTACTTAATACTTTTGCTATTTCTGGTTAATTTAATTAAATACCACATCCCTATTATGCATTTGTTATTAAATAAAATGGTACTAAATTCTGAATATACGAATCCAGATAATTGCAATTCATTAACCTACTGATGAATGTGATAATGACTATAAAATGAAATATTTAAATTTATTTACATTGTAAATTTCAATTTTATTCCGATTTATTGTGACTAGACAGTAAAGCCGATAATCTAAATAGATTAGGTACGAACACGAAATTGTTAAATCTAGTTCTTGATTTTAGTGCTTTAAATTTTTAGTGGTTCCCACTATTCATTCTTCAATTTTGAAGGCCCTTTTGCTTAAGATTCTTTTCCGTTTTATCAAGTTTCTTCTTCTTTGGGAGCCGTCTTCTTAGCGAAGGTTGGGGATGACTTCTGCAAAGTCTTCTCTATTTTGGGCTTTTCTTATTAAACTTTGAAAGTCTAATAATGTCCATTTAGGGAGCATCGAAAAAATAAAAGTTGGAAATGTTATATCCAATAGCGTTAAAAAGTTGCTAGTGTTGTTTTCAGCATATCCCCCCCCCCCCAACGACCTTGAATTTTATTAAATATCTGATTTTTATGGAAATTTCAATTTATATTATTTGGAATAAAATATGTGCTAACTCGATTTAAGATCAATTAAAGAAAACTTAAAAGGTTGTAAATTACAAATTTAAACGATATTTAAAGTTTTATTTGTTTTTTCAGTCTCCCCAATTACTTTGAAATGTCCCGCTTCGTGAGTCCGTGCGTGTAATTTTCACTTATGTTTGGTGCGATGCCTTACCTTGTTATTATTGTTGTTTGTAAATTAAAGATTTTTAAAATAGATAAACCACAACCATGGGGAATAAAATCAAGATGTGCTGTGGACCGCCCCATTTTTGGGCAACCACCAAATATAACTGAAATTGTTTTACCGAAATAAAAACAAGCGATGAAGTTTTGTGGTTGCAAGAGGATAAAAAACTCAGCAAGAAAGAGCCAGAATTTTCTGGTATTGCCGAACAGGTTGCAATTAAATTGGAGGAAATATGGAAAAAGGCTTTAATTCCAATAATTTAACATACAAGAATTATTCAGCATTTAAAAGCCTATGATGACAAATATATGAAACCATTTAAGAACAGGCAAAACACTGAATTTTACAAAAATAAAATTCAATGCTTTAGAACAAAAGTAAAACTACACGTTTCGATCTTGCAGCATACAATTGTGACACTCTGATTAATTGTCTTTTATTTTTTTTTTATTTAATTTCTATTAAATCAAAGAGGTCCCAGATAAATGGTGATAAGCTCGATTGATAGGGAAAACAAAAACAAATATAATCAGAGAGAACAACGGTAAAAGAAGAAAGTTACCGACGAAAAGACAAAACTTTAGCTCAAGTTAAAAACAGTACCAAGTTTTATGGTGAATCGATCGTGGAAAAACACATAACACTTGTGCATGAGCCAGGGTGCAAATATTTCGGATATAGGTATCCGCTGTCTGGTATATTAGAAAGTATCAAATCCAGCTATTGCATATGACGAAACAGTCGTAAATACTGGCGTTAGGGGTGATGTAATACGGCTATTAGAAGAACATCTTAAAAAACCGCTTCAGTGGTTTGTATGTCTGCGACATTCGCATGAGCTACCCCTTGGACATCAAAAGAAGTTTGCCAGTGACCAAATCAAAAAACGTGAGGGTCTTCAAACTTTCTCCTATAAAAATTTTGATTCAAACGACTACTTTGAGTTAATTAACTAACCTTACAGAACCACCTATATTCTCTAGATTTTCGAGTGACAATCTGCGAGATTTTATTAAGAATCCTAAATTAGACCCTTTTAACATTGAGATTGAGAAATATCACTGCCACAAACAATGTGTAGAACGATGTGTCAAACTTGTGACAAAGCTTCTCTAGCAGTTTGTGGAGCGTATTCGAGGGATGGATTTATAAAACTCGAATTGATTCCAGAAAAACTATGTCTCACTTTAATGCTAAATCGGAAGACTTTTTCGAATAGAATGCTTTTACCATATTTTTTTTATTGTTATATGTATTTATTTTGTATTATATAATATTTATATGGGTACCTAATTTTGTACTTTGCTATATTTTTATTTAATGTTTTAGTATACTTTTCTTAAGTAAAATTTTTAATTGCCTTGTGAAACCAGAAAATATTTTCCAATTTAAACCGAATTTATTTATTCAAGTTCTATATGGTATTACATTTCCCTTAAAAAGGATATTCGCATATTAATGTATTTTTTCTAATTTTTAGTTGCCGTGGGGGCAGAAAATATTTTTTTATTTCAACGCAATTTTACTAAAATACTAAATAGTTTGTTAGGCAACTTTTGTGAGCTATTACATTTTCATTTCGAAATAAAAAGTGTTTTCGTCTGTTAACATTTTTTTAAAACTTTAATTGTCTTGTGATGCAGAAGATATTTTCCAATTTCGAAAAAATTTTACCAAAATACTTACCAGTTGATTGGGCAACTTCTGTGAGGTATTACTTTTCCATCGCAAAAAAAAAATTTTTGGCCTTTTTCGATTCACCCTACAGTGTCCATTCTTTGATGTTGCGCAGCCAGGTCATTTGTCGTCTACCCGGGCCGCGTCCTCCTCCTATTTTCCCTTCCATAATAAGTTGAAGGAAGTTGTACCTGTCGTGTCTAAATATGTGTCCAAAATAAGATGTTTTACGTTTCTTGACAATTATTATTTCTGTGAGTTCACGTTCTCTATTCATACGCCTTAAAACTTCTTCGTTTCTAACGCGGTCGGTCGATGGAATTTTCAGCATACGAAGAAATACCCACATCTCAAAGCTCTCTAAACGTAGTAACGAGCTGGTTGTTAACGTTCAAGCTTCTACGCCATGCAACAATACACTATATACATAACACTTTATCATGCGGTATTGTAGGGACAGATCACGATTGCGGGCAGTGAGTAACTGTCGCATATTTAAGAAGGTGTTTCTTGCCTGTTCTATTCTATATTATTTAATCTCTTGTTCTTGGTCTAAGGTTTTATGTATTCAACTTCCTAGGCACTTAAACTTATTCACTTGTTCAACCAGATTGTTGTTGACTAGGATGTTTATAACTGGTGTGTGCTTTTTTGAAATTACCATGGTTTTAGTACCATTCAACTTGAGGCCATATAGTTCTCCTTCTCGCACTACTTTGGTTAACAGAATTTGTAGTTCTTCTTCACTGCCAGCAATCAGTACTGTATCATCAGCGTACCTGATGTTGTTCACGATATTCTTATTGACTTTAATGCCTTCTTGTGCTTCATCTAGAGCTCGTGCAAAAATTTCCTCTAAGTACAAGTTGAATAATAATGGTGATAATATATAACTTTATCTAACTCCTCTTTGGACGCTTATGGTTTCAGAATCACCCATTTCGGTTCTAACAGAGGCGTTTTGATTCCAGTAGAGTTCACGTATTGTATTAAGGGGGGTATGGTTTGAAATATTTAATTTTTTTTATTATTTCAAATAAAAGTGCATACTTTCAAGAATACACTCTGAAAATTTCAAAATAATCGGAGTAACTTTGCCGCTTTGCCGCGACTTTGCGCCAGCACGCTTGAGCGTAGTGAGAAACGTTAAAAAACTGTTCGCCTTCTCTTTTGTAGATTATTCCTCGATTCAAAAAACATATTCCAATGTGCATCACTTTACGATTTGGCAGACAAATAAGAAGATGAAAATGCAGTTGTCAAAACTTTAAACGCATTTTTCTCAAAACTGCTTTTTCAAATGCGGTGGACATTGTAACTGAAAAACTACTAGGCCGATCTACCTGATATTTTGCACAGATTTTCTTTAGACAGTTCATGAGGTAACAACGTCGAGATATTTTTCTTTTTTTGCTTATTTTTTGTTCAACAATAATAAATCTGTTGATTTTCACAATATATTTACCAAAAATTTAATTTTTTTGATTTCTGAGTGATACCAAAAATTCAAAAATCATTAAAAATAAAAAAACTCGACGTTGTCACCTCGTGAAACTCATTAGATAATAAAATCTTTTTGAATTTTTTGTTTCGTATGATCGAGTGTCGAGTTCTGATGTCCACTGCAAAATCCATTTTTATGTGAGCTGCCTGTCAAAATTTGTCACCAATGGATTATTTTTCAATATTTTGGATTGAATTTTTTTCTAGCATATTCTTTGAATTGTACTTAATATGCTTATTTAATTTAAAAATAAAATAATTCTACCATAGCTTCGAAAAAAATTCACAAAAATGTGCTTGATATGTTGATTTCAAACCATACCCCCTCCTTAATGTCGTTTAGATCCAGGTTCTTTTTTGCAAGCCTCCTATTAGCTGATCATGTTTGACTTTGTCAAAAGCCTTTTCATAGTCTCTAAAGCACAAGTAGACATCTTTTTGTTGATCCCGACACTTTTGCATGAGAACAATGAAACTGAACAAAGCTTCTCGAGTGCCCATACCGTTTCGAAAGCCAAATTGTTCCGGACCCATATCATCTTCGCATTCTTTGTAAATTCTGTTATGGATAATTTCTAGAAATAGTTTCAGAATATGGGGCATGCGACTTCTTAATCGAAAGTCGTTACATTTTTTTCGTAGTTTGATTTAGGTATAGGTACAAACGTAGACATTAACCAATCTTATGGAATTGTACCAGTCTTGTATATACTGTTGAAGAGTATTGACAATAGTTCTAAATTGCCTTCTTCCAAAAGTTGTATAATTTCACTATGAACGTAGTCAGGTCCAGAGGCTTGTCCGGTTTTCATATTTTTACGGCGTATTTTATTTCTGATGTTAAGATGGGCAAGTCTTTATTTTCGATGTTTGTCTATGTGTATCGCATCATCGCAGCATTCATTTCAATTTCTAACCAATGCCAATAACAAACTGCGACGATCCGTCACATCCACCGATCATGCATTTGAAATTGGCGTCTGAGCTTAGTGAGCTTAGCTTGGGACTGAACAATGTATAATTAGTGCAGCCGATATGTGAAACAATTGTGCATTTAATGATAGCAGCATATAATTTGGACCACATATACTACACATACAAAGGTTCTAATTTAGATGGGAGGCCATCTCAGATTCTTCCTTTTACAAAAATGGCGTGCATTAAAAATGGCGACTATACATATGTGACTAATAGCACGATAACTTTTAAACGAGACTTCAGATTTCAACCAAATTTGGTATATAGTTTCTTTTTTTTGCTGTATAAGATCGAGGTCTTGAACCGGAAGAATCGGTTTACCGGAATTTGTGTTTTTACTGTTTTTTAATGTAAAAATATATTGTTCCTTTTTCAATTCTTTCACCCTGTAAATATATTTTTTAAGAAATATTTTGAACTTTTCAGTTGTCTTAATTACAATTTAATAAATGCATAACGTTTGTTCACATGTACCTATGGGCGGCAGATTCATTTTGAATGCCCGCCATTTTTGTAAAAGACTAAATCTGAGATGGCCTCATATCTAAATTTGAATCTTTGTATGTTTAGTATGTGTGTTCCAAATTATATGCTTCAACCATTAAATACACAATAATTCTTATATTATAATTTGCACGAATCTGCCACACATAGGTACTTACATGTAAAGAGGGGTTATGCATTTATTAAATGATAATTAATATAACTAAAGGGTTCAAAATATTTCCTAAAAAATATTTTTACACTGTTTTCAACGCCGGTATTACCTTTTTCAAAAATTAATATATACAGGGTAAAAGAATTGAAAAAAAAACAACATATTTTTACATAAAAAAAACAGTAAAAACACAAATTTTGGTAAACCAATTCTTTCGGTTCAAGATTTCGATATTATTTATCAAAAAAAGGAACCTAAGTACCAAATTTGGTTGAAATCTGACATCATTGAATCATCTGATACATTGAATCAATGTATCGGTACATTAATTCTTAACAAGAAATTACATTGAATGAATGTACTAATTCATCGAAGTTAAAGTTTTTGAGCATTAGATAATGTATCTACTTACATTAGACCAATCTTTGGACGAAAATTAATGCTCCCCGTTCTTGAATCAATGTTTTTTTCATTATATTTACGTACCTTTCTGGTTCAGTGAATGTCATCCTCATGTATATTTGTATATAACATACAAATAGTTAATAAGTAAACAAAATGACGACTTAATATCTACATAAATATTACAAATATAGGTTGAAGCAACGATTTTTTACCGATTCTCAAACTAATATTAACCCTCGTAAAGCGGTGCTTAGATTCTTACGTAAACAACGGTGCGGGGTGCATGTGCACCCCATCTGTATATCCATTTTTTTATATATAGTCCTGTCGCCAGGGGGGGTACAACGGCCTCCTGTATTCAGATGGACTTACCCAAGTTTTTTTTATGTATTTTGACCTGTAGAACACGAATTTTTTGGGTAACAGTTGATCCGGATGTCGATAAGATTGTTATAAACCAAGAAGTTGAGGAATCACATAACAGCGATTTCTCGCAAAACAAAACATTTTTTTGTATTTTTTGGGCCATTTTAACCAAAAAATGTTCCTTAAAATTTTTTCGTAGGATGCATAGTTTTCGAGATAAACGCGGTTGAACTTTCAAAAAATCGAAAAATTGGAATTTTTGAACCCGAAAAACTTTTGATTAAAAAATAAAATAGCAATTCTGCTTACCGCATTTGAAAGTTCAAGTCAAATTATATCGGTTTTAATTATTTGTATGGCCAAAAATATATTATTTTATTGTTAAAACAAAGCTATAAACACCTAGTGCTTGAGTGATGTTTCAATGATTTCTCATTTAAAATCGAACGAGTACGTAGAGGAGATAAAAGTGCAAGCGGGGCTATTTGTAAGTAGCATGCATTAAAACGCATGTATTAGGCACGGGAAACAGTATGTGTTCATAGCTTTTTTTAACAATCAAAAAATAAATTTTTAGCAATGCCAATATTGAAAACAGATATAATTTGACTTAAACTTTTAAAGGCGGTAAGCAGGATTGCTATTTTATTTTTTGTTCAAACGTTATTCGGGTTCAAAAATTGTAATTTTTCCTTTTTTTGAAAGTTCAACCGCGTTTATCTCGAAAACTATGCATCGTACGAAAAAACTTGTAGGAACATTTTTTGGTTAGAATGACCCAAAAAATACAACAAAATGTTTTGTTTTGCGAGAAATCGCTGTTATGTAATTCCTCAACTTCTTTGTTTATAACAATCTTATCGACATCCGGATCAACTGTTACCCAAAAAATTCGGGTTCTACGGGTCAAAATACATAAAAAAAACTTGGGTAAGTCCATCTGAATTAAGAAGGCCGTTGTACCCCCCCTGGCGACAGGACTAATATGAACGACGGAGAAATTAATTTGAAAAATAATTAGGACTTATTTATTATCGTACGAAACATAAGTTTACAAACAAAGTACTCATTTCTTCTTAAAAAAAAATAATATCGTCGCAAGACAAACACATAATATTTTTCACAGAATGAGTAACACAAAGTTTTTACACACAATACAATAGTTATGTCGGGACTTTCGGTCTTTTTTCTCTGACATAAGTAACACCGACCTTGTCCCGTAGCTCTGTTAGCTCCAGGTGGAACATCAGAAACGTCCAATTCAGGATACGATGTTTTCATCATTTGCACCCAAAAGTCATTTTTTCAAAATAGCACGTAAACACAAAGGGTTTTAAATGCTGTAATGGGTGGAATACGTTTAAAATTGAATTTAATACGAATAAAAAAAAATTGACAAAAATAAAAAAAAATATTAAAAAAGATAGGTGAGAAAAACGAGGTCTGGGTGCACCTGCACCCCGCACCGCCTTACATCGTGAAAATAAATAAATATATCTCTGGGATTAATTATATCACCACCCATACAAAAAAAAAATGGAAGAATGCCATTTTTCTTTGATTTCAATAATCTAATATGATCTTCGACTTCTTGCTGGGTCTTCCCGATGTAAGAATGATTACTGGAAATCTCTGATGGTATATTTTATTGTATTTGGTTGTTCATTAAGATCTTTTTTTAACCATTTTATTAGTTCGTAAATACAAATATATCGATGTAGAACCCAAAGGAGAACCAATCGCCCAAAGAAGAACTGCATGTTAGCCATCTACAATTTATATTAATAATTATTATAAAAAAATAAATCTAAATAGTGAACATAGTTGTATTTTTGGGTATCACTTTTTTTATAGAAATATTTTAATTTATCCTAAAAAAAATTGCTAGATGTTGAGATGTTTATTTTTACTTTGATAGATACTACCGACTGCAAGAGTTAATAATATGTTTCAATTATTTACGGTTTAATCACCTAAAGATTTAATTTACTAATCTTTTTTAAGATTATACCATTTAGAAATATGTTCAAATGGTTCCTATTTTCTTTTACGTCTTTATCGAATTAACTTTTCAAAAAATTTACAGAGAACAAAAATTAATTAATACTAGATAATAATAATATGTAGGATTGAATAATGAAGTAGGTACTTACATTCTGTAATGTCTTCATGGGTAATCTTTTCAAAAAAAATTTATTTATTTTATCCTTGATATGCCTTTCACACTGAAGAAAGGAGATAATTCTTTCGAAATTGCTGTCCCATCTATCAATAACTCCATTCCATTTCCAAATGTCACTAAAAAGTCCATATCAATCTGCAAAAGTGAAAATAGAAGTACAAATTTTTTTTTATAGAAATACAACAAAATAATTTATAAATAGCTAAAAATATATGTAACTACATACCTACCTTAGAAAAATCAACCAAATCACTAGTACCAAATACCGCTCTTCAGAGTCTGCAGGGAGACTGTCTGCTAGGAGGCTGCAACTGTTGTCACGTAATATTTTTATAACAATAAAAACACTTATAGAGTTTTAAGAAATTTATCGGTTTATGTACAAGATTATTGCTACAATGTATTGATCATTGATTCAGGTATATTACATTAAAACAATGATTGCGTTACATCAAAAGAATGTGTCGAGTTATTAATCAAAATCGAAAACATTGATTTAATGTTACGAAAACATTGATTCAATAAACGAGTTCGTAATTTAAAGAACACTGTACATTAGTGCAACGTTTTATATTCATTAATTTAACCGCATAATCCTGATGTAAAATTTCATATATACAATGAACAAATTATTAGTATTATGAAAAAAGTCATTGGATCGATAAAACGATCCATTGAATTAATGATTCTATTCATTATTTTTTAATGAATAGAATTACATTGTAATAATGAATATAGTCATTACTTAATGACTACGTTTATAGTATTAAGGAAATTTTCATTGAATCAATGTAAAAAAAGTCAATGTTTGGCGTTCATTGGTACTATGTACAATATTTTTTTCAATGTGAGAAAAAAAAGTTTGTTCAAACGATTAAAAACTTGCCGGCTAATATATTTTTTTAAAAAGTGTGTTCGTCAAAATCAGTGTTTGTAATGTCCATAGTTTTAAATATTTTATAAAATTTCAACGCTTTTGAAAAAATACCAATAAACTCCATAAATGGAATTAAGAAGAACCAGACAAAAACAGCTATATCACAGAAACAAGCACATAAAAATTGAACCAGTACATCTGGTACCCTACAGGCGTAAAATAGTTTGATACAACCTGAGAACTGAGTGAAAGTGAAAAACATGTTAGCTTTCAACCCCCTTTTGACTGATATCTTATCGTTTTGTTTTCAACAACAAACAATAAAATCTTTTTTGACCTAGAATGGGACCCCACTATTTAACATAAATAAACAAACAAGATTGTGAGTACCTATTTGTTTTGTTCAGTTCAAATGTGTCCATCCAATGTATTCATATAATAAAATGTAAATATTATATATAGCGAAAACATTGCTTATGGGATGTATTCTTTTCGATAGGGCTACCTTCTTTAAAATCAGAAACAAATAATTTAGAGAGGACGTCCCACGGTTTTCCTTTTAATGCCCTATAAATATGCCCTCGGGTTCTTGTATCACATATTATATTCGGTCTGTTTTGCACTTCGATCAAAAAACGTTCCGAATCAATATTCATTTTAGGTGCTCACCCTATAAATTCCCGTAAACGTCTGCGGCAGCTACAAAAGTGGTCCGTCTGAATTGGGTTTGTACTAGTGGACGCCACTAGCAGTGACGCTCGGCGACTGTGGCCGGCTAAACTCGCTCGTCTGGGGTGCGACGACCACTCTACATAAGAACCCACGGTAAATCATCGTCAGCCACTCTGTGGATCCACAGAGTAGCGCTGCAGAGTGACCCGTCTGGTTTGGGCGTTAGACATCGAAAGAGACCCCGTAGTAAGCCACAGGAAACGTATCGGTTACGTTCGTTTCGATTAGGGATGATATGATGGAACTGGAGCGGGTACGTTGGAATATGTTTTAGTCGACTATTCCACAATAGTGGCACAAATAAGAACAAGCTAGGGCGATCGATATTTCGTCTCTAAATCAGAAACTCGCATTAGGTTTCTGGAACAGGTATTTGTTTGAAATAGGTTCGGTTCCAACATATTACCGAAAAATGCTATTCAGTACCATCTCTAAGCGACAGACAGAGAAGAATGAAAAAGGATTGGGGTGGCCTATGTCCAAAGATGGACCGAAGAAGGCTAAGTAGAATAGACCTCTGAGCTTAATGGCAAAATAAGCGAAATTTAAAGATATACATGAGCTCTTAAAAAATACAGCGTGTTAAACAATATAAGCTGATATAAATATGTAGTATTTTAATAATTACACTGTAAACACACCGAATTGCTTGGGCAAATCAAGAGCAAATACATTTTGTTAGGCCATTTATAGGGCGGAATACGACCTAGAAACCTCCGTAACAACGTAACTTTGCAAAACAGCGGCCTCTTTGATAAATGATAAATTCAATGTGGTAAACAATAACGGTCTAAACACAAAGCCAGTATAAATAAATTGAGGCACTTGAGGCAATATGGAGAACATAATGAAAGAACTATAATATATCGACTCCTGCAAAGAACAACATTGTAACCAGCATTTATGCATTTAAATGATGAAAGTAGATACCAATCTTTTTGATTTCTTTTTTTACAGGGTGTAACAAAAATACAGGTCAAAAATTAAACCACATATTCTGGGACCACAAATAGTTCGAATGAATCTAACTTACCTTAGTACAAATCTGCACACAAAAGAAGTTACAGCCCTTTGAAGTTACAAAATGAAAATCGATTTTTTTGAATATATCAAAAACCATTAGAGATTTTTTGTTGAAAATGGACATGTGCCATTCTTATGGAAAGAATATGTTAACGAAAAATTATAGTGAAATTTGTGCACCCAATAAAAATTTTATGGGGGTTATGTTCCCTTAAACCTCCCCAAACTTTTGTGTCCGTTCCAAATAAATTATTATTGTGGTGCCATTAGTTAAATTCAATATTTCTAAAACTTTTTTGCCTCTTAGTATTTTTTCGATAAGGCAGTTTTTATCGAGTTGCGGCTTCTTTTTTAATATGTTTACATAAAAATTTTATGAGGGTTTTGTTCCTTTAAACCCCCCAAATGTTTGTGTACGTTCCAATTAAACTATTACTGCGGTACCATTAGTTAAACACAGTGTTTTTAAAATTTTTTGCCTCTTTGTATTTTTTTGATAAAGCATATTTTATCGAGATGTGGCTTCTTTTTTAATATGGTTCAAAATATACTTAAAAATGTAAATCATAAATAAATTTTCATATTATTACCAAGTCTCCATAATCGTACTTTACCATATACAAATATGTGGTGGATTTGACAAATATTCAAATATCTCGATAAAAACTGACTTTTGGAAAAAGTACTAAGAGACAAAAAAGTTTTTAAAAACTTGTGTTTAACTAATGGCGCTACAATAATAATTAAATTGGAACGTACACAAAAGTTTGGGGGGGTTGAAAAGAATTAAACCCCCATAAAATTTTTATGGGGTGTCCAAATTTCATTATCATTTTTTCTTAAAATACTACTGCCATAAGAATATCACATGTCCATTTTCAATAAAAAATCTCTAATAGTTTTCGATATATTGGAAAAAATCGATTTTCATTTTGTAACTTCAAAGGGCTGTAACTTTTTTTCCGTGCACATTTGTACTAAGGTAAGTTAGGTTCAATCAAACTATTTTTGGTCCCAGAATATGCGATTAAATTTATGACCTGTATTTTTGTTACACCCTGTATATGCATGACATTTCTTCAGTGTAAGAAGTAATTATACAGGGTGTCTCGAAAATATTGGTCATAAATTATACCACAGATTCTGGGGTCAAAAACAGGTTGATTGAACCTCACCTACCTATATACAATAGTGCACACAAAAAAAGTTACAGCTCTTTGAAATTACAAAACGAAAATAGATTTTTTTTCATATATCGAAAACTCTTAGAGATTTTTTATTGAAAATGGACATTTGGCATTCTTAAGGCAGCAGCATCTTAAATAAAAATTAAAGTGAAATTTGTGTACCCCATAAAAAATTTATGGGGGTGTTGTTCCCTTAAACCCCCCCAAACTTTTGTGTACGTTCGAATTTAACTATTAGTGTGGCACCATTAGTTAAACACACTATTTATAAAACATTTTTGCCTCTTAGGACTTTTTTGATAAGCCAGCGTTTATCGAGATATTTTAAATATTTATCGAATCCACCAAATATTTGTATATGTGTGTGTGGTTGAAAAAAAAATGACTGCGGATTACTGGATCCATTCGCCTAACCGATTTTTATATTTTGAGCTCATGAATTGCTGCACTTTATAATTTCTTTTTCATTTTTTTTTATTGTGGTTAACAAAAGTGTTTGGTTTTATATATTATATTTTTTCTTATGTATATATTTTTTCTTAATCAATTGGCGCCAAAAGTATCCACAATTCAACCTTGCGGATGGAAAACTTCTACCTATTGATATAATTAAATTTTTGTATATGGTTAAATACGATTATAAAATAGAGACCTGTTAATAATCTGAAAATGTATTTATAATTTACATTTTTAGGTATATTTTGAAAAGGAAGCCACATCTCGATAAAAGGTGACTTATTAAAAAAAGACTAAGAGGCAAAAAAGTTTTAGAAACACTGTGTTTAACTAATGGTACCACAGCAATAGTTTAATTGTAACGTATACAAACATTTGGGGGGTTTAAAGGAATAAAACTCCCATAAAATTTTTATGTAAATATATAAAAAAGAAGCCGCATCTCGATAAAAACTCGCTTATCGAAAAAATACTAGGAGGCAAAAAAGTTTTAAAAACGTTGTTTTTAACTAATGGTACCACAATAATGAATTAATTGGAACCTACACAAAAGTTTGGGGGTTTAATGAATCAAAACCCCCATACAATTATTATTAGGTGGACAAATCTTATTATAATTTTGTTTTAAGATGATCCTGCCATAAGAATGATACATGTCCATTTTCAATAAAAAATCTTTAATAATTTTCGATATATTGAAAAAAATCCATTTTCATTTTGTAACTTCAAAAGGCTGTAAATTTTTTTATGAGCACATTTGTACTAAGGTAAGTTAGGTTCAATCGAACTATTTTTGCCTCCAGAATGTGCGGTATAATTTATGACAAAACTTTTTGAGACACCCTGTATAAATGTTGAACTCCTCTTTTAAAATAATTTCTACTTCTTTGGATTAGAGGATAGGTTTTTGAACTGTGGTTTTGAATTATGTAAAATAGACCTATGTTAAGCAATGGTGTCAATGTTAAAATGTCAATGTTAAAATTCTAAATATATCAACGTTCATTAAAATAAACAAGGATATCATACCACAGAAATTAGTTTAAAAGTATTAACGAGAGATTTTTTTAAATCTTTTATGTAATTTAAACAATAAAATACAAACAACGTTTATGTAAAATAATCCGAAAATGAAAATTTTACTTAAGTTTTTTGGTATTAGGAAAAAAAATTAAAAAAAAAACATTATAAATTACAATAATCTAATTTATACATTTAAAACAGGGCTATTATTTTTTACTAAGAAACGAAAACGTTAATGTTGTATTTTGGATTATACTCCAGGGTAATAAGCTAGAAATAGACCCTTAAAGATCCAGGTAGCTGACTACTTTTTCAGTTATTGTAGACCTATAAGAAGAAAACCTACCTGTTTCCTGCCTAGAGTTCGCGTCCGTTTTTTAATTATTAACAATTTAGTGTAAAATTCGCGATTTTTTCGATTTTTTGCACCACATTCAAAAGATAAATAGTTGATATAAAATTACAAAATTTAATTCTTTAGAACATTAAATAGTTATTTATATGATATAAGTGTTAAAAGTACACGTTTAAGGCACGCATGTGAAAGTTCTGCAATTCACGTGAGTGCCTTAAAAATGTACTTTTCAACACGCATATCATACAATATTTTTTCTACAAACGTAATTACAGGACAATATCTACAAAAACTTTTACTTGATCTTGACTGACATTCCATTTTTATATTTTTTTGACATAACATCAAAATTGCCTATACGGTCAATACAAGCTGCAGTGCCTTAAAATTTTAAAGCACTAGTGCCTTAAAGTAGCATTTTTAACACGGTTGTAGAAAAAAACCTTTAAAAGCTTTTTTTGAAAGTTAAAAAGTTAATTTGTTGCTGCGCAAACTGCAAAATAAGTAAAAATCGTTATTTGTTAACAAATTTTACTAAAACTACCTTAGAACTTTAGTGTTTCACCCAAAGTTGAGTATTGGGATACTTAACAAACCCTAAAAATTTGAGACCGATCCATTAATTAGTTTAAGAGTTATTCTAATAATTGTTTATCCCAGAGACCTTTATTTTGCAATAACATAAGACAGAAAATAATGAAGATATTGCAATTCTGCGTATGCCAAATGAAAGTAGAAAACTGATGCTATCAAAATGTACTAAAAAAAGATAAAAAATTATCTAATATAGTCAAAAATCCTAATGCCAAATTTGTGAAATTTTGTAGTTTATAAATATTAAGAATAACTTTAAAAATATTGTCCGTAGAAAAAATCATCTTACATATTAGAAAAGCTGGTATTTTACACGAATTTCTAAAAATGTAGTTCAATTGGTGACTAGTCGTGGTAAGTGAAGGGGGAGCTGGGAGCCGACAAATGCACGAGTTCAAAAACTAAAAAAGGAAACTTAAAACTAATATCATTTTCTATATCTCGGGATCTACTGAATATATTTTGATCGTTCTTTTTTTATTTGTATGTAATTTTTCTGTACATTACAAATAATATGCAATTTGTCTAGACATTTAATAATTAATGAACAAGTAAAATTTAATAAAAAATTTGTACTTGTACTATAAACAACTATAAATTTAGTAGCTGTGTAACCAAGTTCCATTGACAATTGTTGTCTTGACATCGGACAGATTCGCTTTTGATATCTCACATCTTAGTTGCCTGTTAGCTCTTGTAACATAATGACCTAATTTGTTACCTTTGACCCACTTACAACGTGTGGGAGTCATATGTTATCCTAGGGCCGTATCCTTAGGGATTATATCCATTCTTTGGAATTTGCTATGCTAGCATTTTGATGTGACTTTTAGTCCATTTTTGAAAGGCTTTGACCTTCGTATTTTTTGGTTGGCTCACCATGTTCTTGTAAGTATAACCAAACTTTGCTTCTACCTTGGTCATCATTTTAAGTTTAACATTTTGATAATTAATATGGTTATACTTATTTTAGGCAACACTGATGATGCTCTTTTTAGAGCGAAAACGTTTTGTTCGATGTTTGTAGCCCTGTAGGGCCTTTTAAAACAATATACCTTTTACCAAGACCAAAATTTTTTATTAAATTTTACTTGTAATTAATGGTATACAGCCAGCTACAGGAAATTCTTCCTTGTGGATAATTAATAAACAGTCTAATTTGTTTAAACAATTTTTGAAAAATAATTTTTTCCCAAAAATCCATGATTTTAATCATACTATCGTTATTAATCATAGAAAAAGTTGGGGTATACTTTAATAAATAAATTATTTTCAATAAATAATTATCTAATAAAGATCATTTATTTATTAAAGTGTACTTTAAATTTTTCGATGATCATTAATGATACTATGATTAAAAAAATTAATTTTTGTAAAAAACATATTTTTTCAAGAATTGTTTAAACAAATTAGACTGTTTATTAAATTAATCGGATATAATAAATATATTACATAAATTATTCGAATGCTTTATCCAGTGCTTTTTTAAAAATTTGTTCGGACTAAATATTAAAAAGGAGAGCGACCAAAACACATCCCTGTCGCACACCTTTTCTGATGTCAATGTTCTCTGTGGACGAATTGTCAATTTTCACCCTGGCTGTCTGATTCAAGTAGAGATTTGTCACAATTCGGATGTCGTTATCATCAATTCCTATGTTTTAGGTGCCCGTAAAATGCCTGTAAGTGCTTGAATTAAAGCTTATTCAATGTTCTTGTATGACTTTATGGCTATATTTTATAAAATCACGTACCTTAGCTTTGCAACAGTCTGAGTCAAAAATTGGATATTTTACCCTTCAAAGTGGCATATATAAAAATAATATAGCACATCTATTTTATAACCAATCTTGTAATATGACTAGAAGAAAAACTTCAGTGAATTATAAAATCTTGCTTGTGTAACTATTACTTGTCTAACAGTCTAACGTTTAACTGGCGTTTAAGATATAATACTAAAAATAATAAAAGATTAATCTTACCGTCAAAAATTAATCAATCGTTAAATATTTTTCTGGTCTGCTTAAAATTAGCCTGTTAATTATTGCATAGAAGTTGAAGGCTCTCAGATATAATTTGTCTTTGGCCTTTCATCATTTGCCTGCTTTTTTGTCTACTTAAAATATAGGTTAAGTAAACAGGTTATTCTGGAGTGTTTTATTGACATTTAACGATAATAATCTAATAGGATGTAATACTTTTAATGTATTGTTTAGCTTGTAACTATTATCATTATTTTGTTAGAGCTACTTTATTGATATTTTACTTAATTAAATTATCATAGAGATAGAATATGAAGGAAACCACTCAGGTTTATATTTGAAAGTTTAAAGAAAAAAATAGCTAATATTGTTATTATATTATGTAGGTATATTAGTCAGATACATAAAGTCGCTTCGCGTCAGATACATACACGTCAAATACATAAAAAATGGATAGGACATATACAGAGACGCCCACAATCAGATATGTTGATAAAGATAACTAACTGATGGCTGGATGATCTGGAAGATGACATAAGAGCAATGAATATGAAAAACTGGAAAGTTCAGTGCAAGGACAAGAAGAAATAGAAAAGAGTCACAAGAACAGCTAAGACACACAGCAAGCTACAAATTAGAGAGGATTAATCCACCTGACCCAAGGATAGGATTTTAAAACGCCATGGCGTAAGCTATAATCCCTAATTTGTAATACTTAATGAATGAATGACTGAAAGGTATATTTATTGATCCTGATCAGGAGAAGAACCAAGGTGACTGATGTCGTCGAAAGAATAGCCAGACTAAAATAGAGATGAACAGGATACATAGCGAGAATGGCAGATGGGATGGACAAAGACGTTTTTTGACTGGAGACCTTCCAGACCCAGAAAATCTAAATTAATACTTTGTTAATATGAGTAAAAAAATTACATCAACTATTGTGTCACAACAAGATCCCAGTTCTTATCTCCCTAATTCAGGAAAGGTCTCGAATTCATCCTTTATAAGACCGGTTAATAAATCTGAACTGATCCAAACAATCAATAGTATCAAAAGCAAATGTTCCTGTAGTACAGATGGACTAGCCATTAAAATTTTCTCAAATCTCCCAGATCGTCTGTTGGGTGTCCTCATCTATCTAATTAATGATTATTTTGAGATAGGTAAATTTGCAGAGTGCCTAAAGACAGCTACCATTATTCCTCTTCATAAGGGTGGTGAAAAATCAAATGCATAGACCTATTGCATGACTACCGGTACTCTCCAAAATTATTGAGAGACTCATAAAAGCCCGACTTATGTCCTTTCTCGTTGATAACAATATTTTATCACAAAATCAGTTCGGCTTTTTAAGTAATAAATGTACCACAGATGCCATGTCTTCTGTACTACATGAGGTTTATCAAGCATTAAACAATAATCTGCACACTGCCACTATTTTTTGTGATTATGCCAAAACTTTTGATTGTGCAACTCACGACATTTTGATAAAAAAACTAGATTTCTATGGAATTCGAGGTATTTCTTCGAACTGGTTTCAATCTTACTTGGATAATATGAAACAACTGGTTAGAGCAAATGATACAGACTCTAGTCTCAAAAATGTTGTATGTGGGGTACCACAAGGTTCAGTATTGGGTCCTCTACTTTTCCTTATCTTTATTAATGACATCACTAGCTTAAAAATTGAGAGAAAATTTTTCTTTTGGCTGATGATACCAGTATCACTTGGAGCAACTCAAATATCGCAACTCTTCATGCTACTTGAACTTCTGATCTACTCACAATAAAATCCTGGTCCCATTCAAATTTACTCTCTTCTAGCGTAGATAAAACAGTAGCATTACCTATAAAGGAGCTCTTCCGTCAGATCATAGCCAGATCCAGAGCCACAGCCAGATCAGTATCGTTGATTCTGTAAAGTTTCTTGGTATTTTTTTAGATAGCAACCTTAAATGGTCCCTTCATGTTGACTTGTTAAGCAAGAAACTATCCTCAGCTTGCTTTGCAATAAGATCTGTTTCGAAGGCAATGAATTTAGCCTCTTCCAAAATAACATATTTTTCTTTGTTCGGGTCCCATCTTCGATATGGTCTCCCTTTTTGGGGTTCTGGTACGGCTGCCCAATCCGATGTTATTTTTAAATTACAAAAAAGATCAATAAGATATGTTTGGCCTCAGAAGAACAACACATTACAGAAGCTACTTCAAAGATCACAGGATTCTAGCACTACCTTCTTTATTATATTTTAGAGACTGTTTGCTTATTTCGTGAACATCTACATGTCTTTCCAGCAAGACCTAGACATGACTATTCCACCAGAAATTCTACCTTTGACATCTATTTACCGATCGCGACCAGTGAGTTAGTAAAGAAATCTATATTATATTCTGCAAAAAAACTTTACAACCATCTCCCTCTACAACTTAAATCTGCAACATTGTTCCCCAAGTTCCGTAAAATGACTAAAGCCTATTTATCTGAAAGACCATATTATTCAATAGCAGAGTTTCTTAACTAATAACTAAGAAAGTACAGTATTCTTATTTATAAGTAGAATCTTAATCTATATTTGAGTGTCATATGCAGCAGCTTAACTTAACTTATTAAATTTCTTATGGTAATACATTGTTACTGTTTTTTGTTTCACTCATTATATTTTATTTATTTTGACGATTTATATCATTTTAGTAAATTGCATTTGTTATTTGTTATTGTTCTTATTTATGATTCTTTAAAGCTTTGTCTATAAAATTGTTAAATTTTTCATGACAATAAAGCATATTTCTATTCTATTCTATCCTAAGAGGAGTGTTAGTCTACCACGATAAACTGACGATAGACGGGGTTGGAGAGACGAGAAAGAAGCCTATGTTCAGCAGTTTACTTTTGAGGTTGGATGATGATTACTTCTAGATTTAGTCTATTATCTTCGTTCCTTTTCCTAACTGCCTGTTGCAAACCGTAGTTATTTTAGACAATTTGCTAAAAACTGTATACCGCAATACAATGTCTTATCTGAGATCTATAAATAGTAAAATGAAATCGATATAGAATATTACAACTGATCCTTAAGGTCAAAATAGAGGGTCGAGAAAACAAGTTTCTCGGTTAAAAACCATTTGAGAATGTACTCAGATATCAAATGCAGGACAATAATTATTATTATTGCATGCTCTAGACTCTAGAATATCTGGAGGCCTTCGCAATGATGATCGCCAACGTCGGATAATTTTGAAATGGTACGTGAGGAATAATGTAGAGAAAAAATAATAAGAACTTTGAAACTAGCAGATATTTCTTTTTTCAAATTGTTTCCCAGTGTAATTTAAAAGAATAGAGCTTGACAGAAATGCTCCACACCGATGTAAACCTCCACCGAAAATAATAAATATTTTAATATCAATATTTAATATCTATAAATGACAATTTATAAATACAACAATATTATCTTTAGAAATCGAGAAAATCAATAAAGTATATCAACATTAAAGACCCGCGCGCAAAGAGATAATGACGAATTTAGTGGACTGTTTGACCTTCTCCGGGAGATTTAATACAGCATCGGTTTAACCACAAGCAATATATGTATTCATAAATTTATGTTTACTTTTAGTCGGAGAGATAGAAGCGGATTTTGTGCGTGATAAGTAATATGAAAAAACTATACGGGGATATGTTGAATTAGTTGTGTACATGACTTTCACCAACTGCCGGAAACCAGAGTTGGGGCCGAGGGTAGTTATAAGGGGTCAAAGTCGCGGATTTTATTATTTTTTTATGACGCTCATGATCGAGATAGTGCACCAAAATTTGGGAATAAGTAGGTCATGACGTAACTAAGTAAAACCTCTAGGGGCGGAACGCTGCGTGGCCGACAAAGGGGTGGGGGTAGGGGTGAATATAAAAAATATAAAGGGTTTTTGGCGCTGTTCGTGATTGAGATAGTGGACCAAAATTTGGGAATAAGTAGATCATGACATTACTAAGTAAAATCCCCAGAGCCGAAAACCAGAGTTGGAGATGAGGGTAGTTATAATGGGTCATAGTCGCCGTTTTTATTATTTTTTTTTTGTGACGCTCATGATCGAGTGAGTGCACCAAAATTTGGGAATTAGTAGGTCATTACGTAACTAAGTAAAATCTCCAGGGGTGGCACGCTGCGTGGCCGACAAAGGGGCGGGGCAGGGGTGAATACAAAAAATTTAAGGGTTTTTTTTGCGACGTTCGTGATTGAGAGAGTGCACCAAAATTTGGGAATAAGTAGACCATGACATAAATAAGTAAAATCCTCAGAGCCGGAAACCAGAGTTGGGCATGAGGGTAGTTATAAGGGGTCAAAATCGCCGTTTTTATTATTTTTTGTGACGCTCATGATCTAGATAGTGCACCAAAATTTGGGAATAAGTAGGTTATGAGGTAACTAAGTACAATCTCCAGGGGTGGAACACTGCATGGTCGATAAAGGGGTGGGGGTAGGTGTGAATATAAAAAATATAAGGGGTTTTTTGCGACGTGCTAGATTGACATAGTGCACCAAAATTTGGGAGTAAGTAGACCATGACTTAGCTAAGTAAAATCCCCAGAGCTGAAAACCAGAGTTGGGGATGAGGGTAGTTTTAAAGGGTCAAATTCGCAGTGTGTATTATTTTTTTTGTGGCCCGGTACCACATTTGTCTCCCACGCAGCGTTCCGCCCCTGTAGATTTTAATTAGTAATGTCATGATCTACTTATTCCCAAGTTTTGGTGCACTATATCGATCACGAACGGCAAAAAAAAACCCATATATTTTTATACTCACCCCTACCTACCACCCCTTTGTACCCCAAGCAGCGTTCCGCCCCTGAATATTTTACTTAGTTACGTCATAACCTACTTACTCCCAAATTTAGGTGCACTATCTCCATCATGAGCGCCACAAAAAAAAATAATAAAAACCGCGATTTTTACCCCTTATAACTACCCTCGCCCGCCACTCTGGTTTCCGCCTCTGAGGATATTACTTAGTTATGTCATGGTCTACTTATTCCCAAATTTTGGTGCAATATCTCAATCACGAACGTCGCAAAAAACCCCTTATATTTTTTATATTCACCCCTGCCCCACCCCTTTGTCGACCACGCAGCGTTCCACTCCTGGAGATTTTACTTAGTTACGGAATGACCTACTTATTCCCAAGTTTTGGCGCGCAATCTCGATCATGAGCGTGACAAAAAAAATAATAAAAAACGGAACTTTGACCCCTTATAACTACCTTCCTTCCCCACTATGGTTTCCGGCTCTGGGGATTTCAATTATTTATGTCATGGTCTACTTATACCGAAATTTTGGTGCACTATCTCAATCACGAACATCGCAAAAAACCCCTTATTTTTTTATATTCACCCCTACCCCCACCCCTTTGTCGGCCACGCAGCGTTGAGCCCCTAGAGATTTTACTTAGGTACGTCATGACCTAGTTATTCCCAAATTTTGGTGCACTATCTCGATCATGAGCGTCATAAAAAAAATAATAAAATCCGCGACTTTGACCCCTTATAACTACCCTCGGCCCCAACTCTGGTTTCCGGCCGTTGGTGAAAGTCATGAACAAAACTAATTCAACATATCCCCGTATAGTTTTTCCATATTACTTATCACGCACAAAATCCGCTCCCAGCTCTTAGATTATTTGTAGGTATCTTAAATTAAATCCTACAAAGAAATTATTTTGAGATAGTTATATTTTTAATTTTACCACTAAAAACAATAGTTATTTATGTACCAAGTCAGTAAAGTTACTCTTTATGGAACGAGTCTGATATTATGAGCAGAGCGAGGATAGCGAGCGAGGCGAATAACAGACAAGTTCGATAAAGAGTCTTTACTGACGTGGTGCATACAAAATTTTATCGCTAACAATTTTATATTGGTTTTAAGACTTACGTACAATTTACAATTTAAAAACTTTTAAATTCTAGACGTCATAATAATTTCATGACAGTGATGGCATATAACTTTTGCAAGATGGCCGCTTTCGATTTTTAATCAATAGCTATCGATATTGAATAATTGCTAAATCGGTAAAGTTTTAATTTATTTTATATGAATATAATTACAAAATGCTACAGAATTTTCCTTTTTGACATAAATTTAAATTGATTTAAATTTAATTCATAATATCGCCAATTGTGTACAATATTTTTAATAATTAAAGTAAATAAATTTTAAGTTCACTCAAATACTCGCCATTTAGACCAGTGCAGATAGCTCTAAAATGGACCAAAAAAATAAAAAATTAATAGCAGGATGAGACCAATTCCAAATGAAAGTACACATATTAGATAACATGTGGAACATTTTTCACCAAATCTGGATGAGTGGAACATGGGTTGGGGGAGCGGTTTTAGGGGTGAAAACGGTTAATTAGGATTTGCGGCAAAACGGCACATCCTATCGAAAAAAGTTAAATCGCAAAGTTGTAGGCAATATAAAGATCTACAAATTTTATAGATAAACATTTTTCACATAACCTCAAAATATCCGAGAAAATTGGAAAATTCGATGTTTTTGATTTTAATTTTTTTTCTCACTGAAAAAAATTTTTTTTTACCAAATATGGTGGAAACTTACCTCTTTCTGTCCCAAACACTGTGTAATTTTTCTGTATAAAAATATTTTTTAAAACTCATGTTTTTTATGTTTAAGAGAAAATGTAAGCATATTTTAAATTTAAAAATCTCCCGAAATTTTTTTAGCTTTTTTTAACGAAGTTGGCATTTTTTTTGTTTATTGAAACCTCTATTTTTTGATGGTGTAAAAAAATATATCCGTTACTGTGGAAAATTTTGTCACAAAAGGCAAAAATAGGAAATTTATTTTCAACCTCTCACCATTTTCAGATTCTCAGACGTAATATAAGTGGCATAGCGAGCAGGAACCAACGAACCTCTGTTAAAAATTTACTAGACTAATGCCGTTATCTGTGATTTTTAATTTTGTGAATAAATTATAGTTAAAAAAATAAAAAACACGCTTTTAAAGCACTAAAAATTTAAAAATAAAATATTACTAGCTTTAATTTTAAAAGTTATTTTTAAATTTTTAGTGCTTTAAAAGCGTGTTTTTTATTTTTTTTTAAACTTTATTTTTTTTAAAGTCGGCCTACTTACCTATAAGCTACATTTTTTTTAAGCTTTTTTCTCATGAACCAAATTAAAAGTCGCAACAACTTTTTTAACGAAAAAGTTTATTTAATACAAAAGAAAGTAATTATTATAATTTTAATGGCCAATTTTTCATCAATTAATTAAGTTTTTGCTACTTTGATGGCATTTGTTTATCTGATTCGGTAATGCTTACAGATTCTGCAGTTTCCTCTATGCAGCTTTCCGCAGCTATGCAACTTACATTACGTCTGAGAATCTGAAAATGGTGAGGGGTTGAAATTAAATTTCAGATTTTTGCCTTTTGTGACAAAATTTTCCACAGTAACATATATATATTTTTTTACACCATCAGAAAATAGAGGTTTCAATAAACAAAAAAATGCCAACTTCTTTAAAAAAGCTAAAAAAATTTCGGGAGATTTTTCAATTGAAAAAATGCTTACATTTTCCCTTAAACATAAAAAACAAGAGTTTAAAAAAATATTTTTATACAAAAAAATTACAGCGTGTTTGAGACATAAAGGGGTAAGTGTCCACCATATTTGGCAAAACAAAAAATTTTTTTTCAGTGAGAAAAAAAATAAAATCAAAAACATCGAATTTTCCAATTTTCTCGGATATTTTGAGGTTATGTGAAAAATACTTATTTACAAAAGTTGTAGTGTAGATTTTCTTATATCCTACAACTTTGCAATTTAACTTTTTTCGATAGGGTGTGCCGTTTTGCCGCAAATCGTAATTAACCGTTTTCACCCCTAAAAGCGCTCCCCCAACCCATGTTCCCCTCATCCAGATTTGGTGAAAAATGTTCCACATGTTATCTAATATGTGTACTTTCATTTGGAATTGGTCTCATCCTGCTATTAATTTTTTATTGTTTTTTTGTTATTTGCATTGGTCTAATTCAACTACTGCTGTCGACCACTTACATTAATCTCGGTTAATTTGATTAATCGCGGCAGGTAAAATAAAGTTCTCCTTTCAGTGCAATAAAGTGTTACTTTACTGCCGCAAATGAGGGCAAATGAGTACAATAATGAATGAATTTAGTGACGGTTTTCGATGAAATATTTTATTCTATTTAATTATTTACAAAAAATTGTACAGCTCTTACAAGAAAAGGGATATTCTGATAATTAAAAAAAAATCTTAGGGATACCTCCAGCATAATACAAAAGGAGTAACAAAAGGAGTGTAACACAATCAGCCCTCCAATTTTTCCACATAATTTTTTAAATTTAGGAGAAAATACAACGCTTCTATTCACCCCATATAATGCCATCTGAGCAAAAATGTTTTGTTACCGAAATAATGACAAACGACACCAATACATGTACCTATAAACTGATGCAAGAATCTTGAAAATCGGAGTACAAAAATAATAAAGTTATAAATTATTGTCAAACTTAATCAAAAATTTTGGGTTGCGGAATTTTGTCCCGGTGAGTGTATAATCCGTGAGTGCGGCATCGGCTCTGGCCGATTATACTTATAGACCAGGGCGCATCTGTAAAAATATTAGTACATTTGGATATTGTGAGGTGACTCACATTTATTTTGCAGAAATTGCTTGAAAATAACTCATATAATAATATTTGAGTTATGGTCCTACTCAAAAAGGTCTGGAACATTGTTTAAATAATCAAAATGTCAAAAAATGAAGGAAAAATTCGATTTCTTTTTTCATGTTTTGATTATATCTTTAAAACTCTTCATTTTCGAGAAAAGTTGCGCTGATATAAAAGTTGGGTAATTAAATTTCCTATAATATAGGATTAGCTAAAAATTTTAAAAATTGTCACCCTTATCACCATAGCAATAATTGCTAAAAAACATAAAAAGCAAGTATTCGCATTTTACGTTTTTCAACCACTTGTGCCACACCTAGGACCTTCATATTTCACCCAGAAAAACTTTATGATATAGTAAAACCATACTGTAAATTTGATTAAGATCGGTTTAATAGATTTGGCAAAATAAATTTCGCAATCCAGCTTCCGCAAAAAAATTTCTTTTTTCAAAATGTTGCAGGATTGAAAATAAAGCAGACAGAAAGTTGACTTTTACATATTAGAAGAATACTGTTCCTTTCACTTACAATTTGCAAAATTTTAAATCGGTTAACTACCACGGCGTCAGGGATTTTTTTTTAAAGAGTCATTAATTTTTGGTGCTACGTGCAGGACAGCGGATACGTTTGCTCTGATTGAGCATTCCAAAGACTTTGATACATTTTTAGTACATTTCGATATAAATAAATAAATTTGTTTATTGCAAAATAAAAACACCTACTCTATCTTTTGAGATAATACTTTTTTTAGCAAAAACTTTTTTTGTTCACATATTTTAACTTAGAGAATAAATGTTTATTATTTTTAAACATATACAATTGTTTAAACAATATTTGCCAAACAATAATCAAATTAGTTTAATTTTTGTGGAATACAACAAAATATAGAGTAAGAAAATTTTGGTTGAAATCAACTTGTGTGAATCGGACACCGCTCTCCTGTGCGTAGCACCAAGAATTAATGTTTATTTAAAAAAAATCCTGACGCCGTGGTAGTTAACCGGTTTTAATTTTGCAAATTGCAAATGAAAGGTACAGTATTCTTCCATATGTAATAACATTTTAACTTGCTGCTTTTTTTTTCAGTCCTGCAACATTCTGAAAAAATAATTTTTTTTGTGAAAGCTGGATTGCAAAATTTATTTTGTAAAATCTAAAACCTAATTTTATTTTAATTTACAGTATTGTTTTATTATATCATAAATTTTTCTGGGTAAAATATGAAGTGCAGCATAGATGGTTGAAAAACGTAAAATGCGAATACTTCTTTTTTATGTTTTTTTTTTCGCAATTATTGCGATTTTGCAACAACGGTATCAATTTTTAAAATTTTTAACCAATCCTATATTATAGGAAATATAATTACGCAACTTTTAAGTCCGTGCAACTTTTCTCGGAAGTGAATACTTTTAAAGTTATAATCAAAAAACGAAGAAAAAAATCGAATTTTTCCTTCATTTTTTGACATTTTCATTATTTAAACAATATTCCGGACCTTTTTGAGTAGAAGGATAACTAAATAATTTCTGCAAAAAATATAAGTCACCTCTCAACGTCCATCTCAAAACAGATGCGCCCTGGACTATTTGTCTAAAACTCAAACAAATATTTACATTCTCGTACAAAATGTATTTTTGATGGCACTTTGTACTATTTATCTAGTAATGCTTCTCTGATTCAATGACTATTTTGAATTATTTTTATTGCGCGTTTGCTTTGAGTGATATTTAAAACCAAAATCGATGGACAGTATATTTCAAATAAATTATTATATTGTTCACATAAGCTGGTAAATTTATTCTAATAAACACCCAGACCATTCGAAATCCATGGACAGAAAATTAACATCGGGGACGACCTAACAGCAAAACTTTTAAAATCCATGAAAAATAAACTAGCTTATGGACCAGAAGAAATTCCTATTTTATTTGGAACTAAAGCAACAATTTAAATTTAATTTAAATTTAAAGTCAACAAGTCAATAGAGGGTTTTGTCGCAATCTCAGAAAGAGTGAAGCTACTACAAATAAGGACATCACACACGAAACTAAATTTGATCCAAGTATATGCACCAACGACGGATGCAACAGAAGATGAAGTAGAAACATTCTACCAACAAATTGAAGATGCACTGAAAATGACATAGAGCAGGGAAATCACGGTAGTTATGGGCGATTTTAATGCAAACGTCGGCAAGGGAAGTGCTGGAACAATAATGGGAGATCAAGGACTAGGGGAACGTATCGATGGTGATCGTCTAATACAATTCTGCCAAGAACAAAATCTAATAATCACAAACACGTTCTTTAAATTACTTTTAAAGAGAGATATCGTAACACCATCAAATCCGTTAAAACCTATCCAGGAGCTGATGTCACATCAGACCATAACCCGCTAATCGTTAATGTCACGCTTCAGCTTAAACGTATTAGAAAACCCCAAAGAACTCCAAATATAGATGTTAGAAAACTGAAAGAAGTTGATATAAAAAACAAACTTCAACAGAAAATATACGAAAACTTTGATAAATTAGATACTAACACCTACGAGATAAACCATCAATGGGAAACACTAAAAAACTGCCTACTTGTTCCATGCAAAGAGATAATAAAAGAACCGATAAAAAAGAGAGACCACTGGATGACCGACGAGATACTCGGCATGATGGACCAACGAAGACAAGCCAAGAACAAAGACAATCACAATTACAAAATAATTAACAATGAAATCAGAAAAAAGATAAGAGAGACAAAACAAACTTACTATGAGGAAAAATGTAAAGAGATAGAAGATCTTCAATTCAACCTGCATAAAAAGGTTAAAGAAATGGCAGGGCTGCAAAAAAAGAAACCACAACACAACTCTTTTAGACAAAAGTGGAAACACTATTATAACGACTGACAAAAAGCTAAAACGATGGAAAGAATATATGTAAGAGCTTTTCGACGACGAAAGAGGAAACCTACAAGACATATATCTTTCGAAAACAGAGAAACAAGTGTAGAAATTACAAAGGAAGAAATATTGTATGCACTAAAAAACACCAGTAACGGAAAAAGCCCGGGCCAGATCAACTGCCTATTGATATCCTTAAAATAATAGAAAATGAGTACATAGATGTCCTCTTACAGCTCTTTAATGAAATTTATCAGTGGGGTGACATACCTAATGAATGGTTGACTTCAACATTTATTTGTCTCCTAAAAAAGAAAAATTCTAAATAATGCACCGACCACCGTACCATTAGCCTGATGTCTCATACGCTTAAAATGTTTTTAAAGATCATTCACAAACGCATTTACCAAACACTTGATATGGATATTGAAGAAACCCAATTTGGATTCCGTAGAGGCGTAGGTACCCGTGAAGCTCTCTTTGCATTCAACGTGCTAATCCAGAGATGGTTGGACGTGAACCAGGATATGTACGTCTGTTTCATAGATTATAACAAGGCTTTCGATAAAGTCCGCCACAGAGAGCTAATAACCGTCCTAAAAGCAAAACAATTACAATACAATGACCTTCGAATTATAACAAATCTAAATTATAAACAGCAAGCACACATACGAATTAACGAACACACATCAGAAGAGTTCGAAAGTAAAAGAGGAGTGCGACAGGGGTGTGTATTGTCACCACTACTATTCAATGCATACTCTGAAGAAATTATGAAAATAGCTCTTGAGGGATAAACAGCAGGAGTAAAGGTAAATGGAACGCCAATTAACAACATTAGATATGCGGACGATACTATCATAATAGCAGACAACCTTAAAGGCCTCCAAAAGCTAATGAACAAGATAGTTGAGTATGGAGAAGAATATGGATTATCAATAAACATAAAGAAAACTTTTATGAGGATGTCAAAACCCAAAATAATGATGAAAGCCTGACAATTAAAGGTAAAACTTTAGAACAAATAGAAAACTACAACTATTTTGGCACAATAATTAATCACACAAAGGATTACTCCAAAGAAATCAAAGTTCGAATACAGAAAGCAAGAACAAACTTCAATAAAATGAGAAAGGTACTTTGTGCAAGAGAACTGAAATGAGACTTGAGAGTTAGGCTGGCAAGGTGTTATATTTTCTCGACTCTGCTTTACGGGATAGAAGCATGGACACTTAACGCATTGACTACTAAAAAGTTGGAAGCATTTGAACTGTGGGTGTGTAGAAGAATCCTGAAGATATCATGGACCGAGCATATAACAAACAACGAAGTCATGAGCAGAGTCAACAAAAGACTGGAAATATTGGAAACCATCAAGACACTAAAGCTGCAGTACCTGGGGCATTTTATGCGTAATGAGAGATACAACATACTTTAGTTGATTATACAGGGGAAAATCCAGGGCAAGAGAAGCGTAGGAAGGAGACGAATCTCGTGGTTGCGTAACTTGAGGGAATGGTACGGATGCACATCAACCGAACTATTCAGAGCAGCAGCATCTAAGATGAGAATAGCCATGATGATTGCCAATCTCTGTCGCGGAGATGGCACGTGAAGAAGAAGAATTGATATCGACAATTCGGACATATATTATACATTTTAAAGTAGAAGACTTTAAAATGACATTGCCAATATTTATGAGTTCCGTTCCTGGGACGACTTTATTGAAAGACAGTTCAATCGATTACATGAAATCAACTTTAACGCAGGAATACCCGTCAGAAAAATTATAGCATGTGATTTGTCTGTAAAAATACAACCACATGCAATGATGGTAGTAAAATTCTCGTGTTAGTGATCCAATAGAAAATCAAGAGGAACAAACCAGGAAAAAACCGCATGATACTATCCTGACATGGTAAGTATTTGGCCTTACATTCAATTTACTCCCAAAATTACCATCAAACTCTGATTTTATATGTATGTTATTTTAAAATATAAGTTATATTAATAATACATAAATATATAAATGTAATACTATAATATAAATGGTATAATTATATAATAATATCGTATGGCATTTTTGCCGGGGAGATCCTTTCGGATAGTTCCAGCGCCAATTACATCTTTAACCCTGTTTCAAGTAACTAGTGTCGATGTACACTAGCCCAGGGGGACCGACGGCTTAACGTACTCTCCGAGGCACGGTGAGACGGCTCGTGTCATTATTGGAAATGAAAATGATTTGTCTTTGGCAGGGATCGAACCCACGTCTACTGGCGTATGAGGCCAGCGTTTATGCCGTTACCCACGGCCGCTCACAATATAAATGATGTATCTTTGATATGATAATGTTTTACTTGAAAAAAAAACCTTGATTCTATAAACTTTAAGTGCTCGAACAGTTGACATTGTACCTTTGATTATTCTATGTTTCGCTAAAATTTATAAAAATGTGGTTTTAGTTAAATAAAAATTACATGACCACAACTATTATGTTGTGTTTAACCAATAATTAAATCTGTAATAAAAACTCAATGTAATCACTTAATCTACAAATCGACTACGACTTCCCATTTTCTAGTTTAATTAAAGGAACATCGAACATCCAGAATTAGCATATTCAAATAGAGCTTTCGAGTTCGAGAAGAGCTTTTAGCAGTTCAGACGCACGACACGGCATTGTGGGCTTTTATCGTGACGAATTTCGGACATCCACTCGATGAAAAAAACAAGAGCTTTTTTCGTATTAGTACCCAGAGCTTCCTCTTTATCGGAGATTAAATTTTGAACGACAGTTTGAAGTAAACTAGACAGGGGTTTTTTCGGGCGTTCACGTAAAAAAAGTCATTAACTTTCTAAACTAGGGTCGACATTTCGTTTGAAGTTCTGCAAAAAAATTCTAAACTAAACTATTTACATACATACCTGTGAAGAGTTTTTCTGTTTTGAAATTATTTTTCGATATACAAACAGGAAATGATTTATTATTGTATTAGTGCAGTCACTGAAGGTTTTTACCTCCGATTTCGTTGAACTTTCATCGATTTCTATGAAAATCGATGAGGTATTTAGAAGATACCTCAAGAAACAAAGGTGACATGGCGTCAATTTGCGCTTTTTTCCTGGGTGTGGATGCCGCCCCTTCTCGGGGGTGGAAATTATTTTATTAAAAATATCTCCAGAAATCGATAGAGGGACCAATTCTAAGTAAAAATTTGTTATATAAAGTTATTCAAATAAATCAATAGTTTTTGAGTTATTAAAGATTTTGATTTTTCGTGAAAAAAAAATGCATTTTTTCAAGCGGTTTTTCATAAATAATTCAAAAATAGTAAGTTTTCTCAAAAAAATTGTCTGTATCAAAAATGAAGCTAATAAAAAATCGAATAAATTTCTTATTTGAAAAACCTTTTATTATTAATTCGAAGTGAGTTATAGATAATTGAATGTATATTGTTTTTAGGCGCGCACTCAAACCTAAATATTCAAGCTTGCATAACAGGAAAACTGTGCATTTTAGAAATATATTTATAAACATATTTTAAAGTACTCAGAAATACCTATCAAAAAAGATATAGAAGAAGTCGGTATTATCAAAACTAAGCAATTTATGATGAAAATAAGAGGACCCTTTCGATTTTTTTAGGAAAAAGTGAAAAATAAAACATACGTCATTTTCACAAAAATTAAAATTTTTAGTAATCCCTATAAAAATTTCTTTATTTTAATGGAAGTAATGATCTCAAAAATTTTGACCGGGTTTCTGAGGACATATTTTGGGTGGTACAAATCAATAAGTAAAATACAAGGTTTTAATAGCTGATTCGCTTAACCTACGTACCGTACATGTAACAATGGTGTCTGATTCCTTGTCATCTTGTAAAGAAATAAATCAACCACAGAGTAGCGGAATGTTTATTTTAATAAGGTACAGGGGTGAAAAAAAAAAAGAGAAAATTTAGTGTGATTTTTAATTTCAAATATTTCATTAAAAGGAAACTTTTTATTTATTCTAATGAACTTTCCGCCCACAGTAATAATGTAATCTTTAATTCTGCGTTCAAATTGTTCAAAAATATTTATTAGTTTTCTCAGGATTCGAACAAATTAATGCATTTAAATTGCATTTGCATAGATTTTGCCCTACTAATTTAAATGATGTCTAGTTTATAGGGTATGTCGGTAATAAATAGGTACCTACTTTATTACTATGTTATGGACACCAAGTCTTTTAAACCTCCAGACAAATTGAAAGATAATAAGCTATATAGGTACTTTTTATTTTTGTAAAAATTTTCTTGCGAATCTATTTCGTTGCCTGGATATTTAGAAACAGATATTTAGAAGTCCAAAATACGCAGTTTTCGACTGTAGGTATTAAGAATGTTCAGACGTCAGTATATTCATGCTGAAATGTCAAATCAAACTAAATATAAATCACTTGACAGCTGTCAAAAATTGCCTCCAGTTTTAAAAGTGTTGCCAACGTATATTTCTATACCTCTAAAAAACACCCGTTATTATATACCTGGTAACTATTAAAATTAAGTAAAAGTATGTAGAAAATGTCCCGTGCATCATTTTCCTACGGAATCACAGACACTAATTTATATAATATTGATATACACCTGTATAAGCAATGTCACACTATTGGCTTTATGTAAACCATGTATGTCAATATCTTGTAGGTACTGTAAGTGAATTCGCTATTAAAGGGGTATGGGCGTTTCTAGACAGCTCGGAATTAACGTTGGAATTAGGGAATGTACTCTGGAAGCAATATCCCGCTAAGCAATATCCTAATTGTATTATTGACAGTTTATACAAGATTGGAATATTGATTATATTTATCCCATTGCATTATTATGCTTCTTTTCATTAGCATTTTTCAGTGCATCACAAATGATAGAAAAAAAGGTAAGTCCGTGATAATATACATTTTAGTGACATGGCATTTTAGTTCAATCTGACAGTTGTCACATTTTATTTGCAATTTGGCATAAAATCAAATCAATTGTGTTTATTGCATTTATAAAATGGTATTTTCTTTGATTTGTATAGTCTTATAAATTGTTCAGATTATATTTGTAGATAATATTATATAATTCGCAAATTATTTTATTTTAGATTATGGCGCCATTTATTGACAACTAGAATAAATGTTATAAATGTCACCGACGAAATGTAATCACCGACGTGCGTTTTTTTCTGTCACATACAATTTAATGCGTTAGAAAGGAATCGAAAAACTGTGACGCACTGAAAGATCCTCATGAGAAAAAGCATATATACAGTGCGCTGGAAGAAGTGTTACCCTCCCCCCTATTAACTTATTTATTTTTAGCAAATAAGCAAAATGCGGAACAGGCCGATTTTAAAATAATCATAGTATATTAAAGCATCAATATTTCGTACTTTACGTTGTAACGATAAGTTCACCGTTACGATCTATGCGTCCGAATATTAGTCAGATAGAACTTAATATTATGCAACCAACTATGCAGCTGGTTGTTTGAGGTATTGCGTTGATTTTGGGTTCGATTTGATGAAATATTTGGTAACATTGGAATTGGGAAGTTGGCAATCTCACGAGGAATTTCCGCCTAACGTGGTTGACAGAAGTGAAACACCTTCACTCTTTCGAAGGATTTGGTAGAAAGAACATCTCCAATGACCGGTGATTTTAGAATATAATTTATGTTGGAAATTGTTTTTTGGAGAGTAAGTTAAGTTAGAAGTTGTGTTTTTGGTTTTGGTGAAGTTTAGGAGAGGAGTTTCGATGGTTTTTATATTATCACTGGGTATGTAGAAATATTTTTTTCTTCTAATTTTTTTCCCTTTTTAAAAAATAACCATCTTTATCCTTCCTAATACTAGATTTATCTCATATTAAAATAACTGTTATACTTCAACAATTAGATTTTCAATACTTCAATACTTCTAATCTACGTTCTACGAATAAAAAAGTTCTAAGAATTACATTTTCACTCCAAATAAGTTTGAAATCAATGATATTTTCATTCTCTCTTTTATCTAATTCTATAAAGTAATCTTTTGTTGTAAAATCCATATTTTAGTTGTTCAAATACTCCCTTACATACTTCCAATTAATGGATTAATGGAATACGCATTGATTTTACTGTACTAGACGTGTACCTCCTTGTTGCTGACAAGTATTTCCTCCCAGGGTTGGGGAAACTGGAAATTAACTGGTCTTACCCACCATCAGCTTGGCTGTCGGTTTGCGAGGATCTAGGCCCTCACTCCTGGAGGAGTGACAGGTTTTTTTATATAATTAAATTTGCATTTCAATACTTTTATTCTTCTTTAACCAAATTTTAATATTTTTTTTGTCAATAACTTTTAAATAAATAACCTTAATAATAATATAAATTCACTGTTCTAAAACATATTTCACTTTGTAATATTCAATATTTTTCGATAAATTAATCTTTTCACCGTTCGTATCATTTATTTTAAATATTCTAAATTTATAAACCATCTTGTAAAGGTGTTTTGCACAATATCTGGGGTTTATTTCCTTATATCATAACATTTATTTCATTTATTAGGTATTATACTTAGGTTTATCACTTCCGATCAGATACGAGATCGTCAACTGATAATTTAACTACAATAATAATAAATTTTGTTCAGGTACATACCTAGAGACCAACTAACTGTCTTGGTATAATCAATTTAATCAATATTTTGTTTTCACTGTAAACTGCATTGTCCACACGAGACTACTATTCTAGTACGTCAGGTTCTTTTAGTTAGTTTGTATAAAATATTATATAGGGGATACAGGTATATTACATTAAATTTGGTTGTAGGTACATGCTTATATGTTTTATTATCCTACCTTTCTAGTAACTACATAAAGTATTAGTTAAGTGAAGCAGTATAAGTCACTCGGCGAAGTATTCATTTACTATTTCCCTGGCGCCCTCCACAGTTCTTCTTAATATCTTCTCTCTCAGTAGTTCTCTTTCTTTGTATTCGTTCGTATTTTAAATTCATTTACCCGAGAACGGCAGTTCTCGTCAGTGGCGAGAACCAATTCAGAAAGTTACCGAGCTCAGAAGTATGACTCAATTTTTATTTAAAAAGGGGAAAATGTTTGTGGATATGTGTATGTATTGTTGTATAATTTTTATGGGAAAAATTTAGAAAATAAATTTATATCAGAGACCACGAGATCATAGATTTTCATCGCCCTGTATATGACCAAAAATTGTAAATATTATAATTTAGTTAGTAAACAGTGTTTTCGCGGAAAGTGAAATCGTTAAGGTGGTTTGTTAATGGGTCTCTGAACGGACTTAAACAATGGTGCGGGAAGATTACAAAGTACATTTTATTTCAGTTTGGAATCGACAATAAGACATTTGTAAATGATTTGTAAAAGGAGAGACAGTAAACAAATTTATTGAGTTTAGAATATAAGGCTTTTTGTTTAGCATTTTGAAACAACGAAAGTAATTTGGTATCTCCTAGAATTTAACAAAATGGAAAAGTTGTATACAAAATAAATTGGTTCTTAAGAAATGAAAATATGGATGAAGTGGGCAGAGAGGATGTTTGTGATTGGCGGAGAAAGATAGATGGTGGGGATGAGAGTGTTGAGTCTGTTGTTGAGGAGAGAAAAAATGAACACTGTGTAATGAATATCTGTAGAGTACAGTCCAGTTTTTAAAAAGTGAGAAGTCGGTGTAAAGTGGTGAAATTGGCCTTTGCGAGCAGAATCGTGCTGAAACGAAATCGTTGACCGAGTTGAGAAGCTAATTTTCCTTGTTTCCGAGGAGATTCCTGTTTTTTGTCTAGAACGAGTAGCCGGTGGGTATCAATTTGCACAAAATATCGAGCAGAGAGAAAACTGAATAGAGATTTCGAGCGAGTCCCGTTGTTTGTTTGTTTGTGAAGCAGTTTAGACGAGAAGGACCTTTCGCTACATCCTAGGAGCACGTGTGGGAGAATCGAGGACAACGCAATCCAGGAGAAGAAGTAAAGAAGAAACAAAAAGGTTAGTCAAATTTTTGTGAAACGGAGAGAGTTTGTTTATATCCACACCATATTTGTTTATTTTTTGTATTGAACAGTTCTATAGCATAATTTAGTCTTTCCAAAGAAGAAATAAGTAATCAATTCAAAAGGACAAAAGTAAATTTTAGTATTTTTGTAAGAATAGTCTAACGAATTCTATCTATCTATCTATCACCGAGGTTCCTACAGCCTCTGCCGCTTCTCGCATTTCGACCGCCATCGTTTTCTGTCCATCCATTCGTCTTCTTTGATGACTCTATCTTTCATGATGTGCCGTACATATTCTTCCCAGGCAACTAAAGGTCTTCCCCTTCTTCTTCTTTGGTGTGGTATGTAATTTAAAGCTTTCTTTGGCCATCTATCTTCATTCATTCGTTTCACGTGACCATACCACACTAGTTGTCTAGTTTCAATTTTATCTACACTGGAATATACAGTATGTGTCCTCCTTCTAATATCTTCATTCCTGATGTGATCTTTTTTAGATATACCACACGCTCTCCTTAGATAATCCATTTCTACTACTTCTATTCTTTTCCTATCTTTTTTTGTCATCTGCCAAACTTCTGCCCCATAAGTCATAATAGGCTCTACCAAGGTACGATAGATTGTCAATTTCGTTTCTTGCCTTATATCTTTAGACCACAGTAGAGAGCTCAGAATGTTTACCGCTTTTTTGCCCTGCTGCGTTCTCTTTTCGATGCCTCTTTTGGTAGTGCCTTCTTTAGATATTATAGATCCGAGATATTTATATTCATTACATCTTTTCGTGGTTCTAATTTCTAACTCTGGATCTTCTTCATCATCCCCTATTTTAAGATACTCTGTCTTTGACATATTCATATTGAGGCCCCATTTTTCATATTCTTTCTTTAGTTTTCTAAACATGTAGTCCATGTCTTCCTCATCATTCGCTACGACTACTTGATCATCTGCAAAAAATAAAGTTGTTAGACATTTACCACTGCCTATGTCTATTCCCATTCCTGATACTTGTTTCCTTCACTGCTCTAGCGATGATTGAATATATATTTTAAATAAAGTCGGAGACAGACAACATCCTTGTTTAAGCCCCTTTGATATAGGGAATGATTCAGATATAAAGTTTCCTTCTTTAACGACACTTCTTGCATTTTTGTATATATTTGCGATAGCATCCACATACTCTCTACTGAGACCTACCTTCGTCAATGTTTGAAACAGTTTTTTCAAAGGTACCGTATCGTATGCCTTCTCCAAATCTACAAACAATAGGTGGGTAGATAGATTCCTTGCCTTCCGTTTTTCTATTACCTGCTGCAGAACGAATATATTATCAGTGCACGATCTTCCTGCACGAAATCCACTTTGTTCTTTCATGTCTTCGTATTCTGATTCTATTCTTTTCTTTATTATTCGACCGTACAACCTCCCTACTGGGCTGGTAACAGTTATTCCTCTATAATTAGAGCATATGCGTTTATCCCCTTTCTTGAATACTGAGCTGATGTATCCAACATTCCAATCATCAGGGATATTTTGTCCTTTTAAGCATTTATTAAATAGTTGAACAACATCTCATGTAATATGTTTGGTCCGTACTTTACCAACTCAATTGGGATGTCTCCAGGTCCTGCTGCTTTACCGTTTTTAGATCTTTTGAGGGCTTCGCTTAACTCTCCGGTTGTTATCTCAAATATTTGTGTATGTTCGGCTAATTCTTCCATTTCGATCTCTTGAAATTACTTAAAGTCTAACGAATTACTTAAATAAAATTTTTGTTAAAACAAAGGAGATATCAGAATTAAAGCTTAATTTATTAGAGGAGAAATAGTTGCAACAGAATTGAATTTTAGTATAATTTTTAAATTTTTTATTTATGGTACCTATATTGGATAAATAAAAAAAATATTTTTAACATTTATATGACATCGAGTGTGTTTAATTTCCCTGTAATGTCCGTGGATGAAGTAAGCAACTAGAGATACTAGAAGCCACAAACCGAAGGCAATGCATTAATATTAAAATAGCCCTGAAAATAAAATTTATTGGAAAATTTAATTTAATTTTGGTTTTGTTTTACATAAGTAATAATTAAAATAATTAAGTAACTAATCAAGATAAGAATTTGCTGATCAATCTCATAACAGAGAGAAATACAGAGCATAACAGTATGTACGTGGAAAAGTTACACAGGTCTGAATTTTTTTTTCTATGTTTAAAGAGGGGATCAGGGCCGATTCAGAACCGGTGTAGTTTTTGACTTTTGACCAACCATAAGCATGGTTGTTAGATACAAAGGGCTTGGGTTGTTAGGGCTTGTTAGATACAAAATGACATATTTTTTGGGCGTATATAAATAAACCAATGATATAAATTCAGATTAAAACAAGAAATACGTAATTTTTTGCACGGCTAGCTTTGATCCCAATAATTGTGGATCGCTCATTATCTTAGGTTCAAGGAGAGACAGGAAAACCGCAAATACGCCAAATCAATAGCGTTGAGTTAAGCTTTCAAATGGTGCCTAAGCGGTTAGGATCAGACATACACACGGCGCATTATAGCCGAACAATTTGGTTTTTTGACAATTACCCAAAATTTCAATCTACGAATTACGCCGATAACTGAAAGTTTGTAGGAGGAGGAGGACTCTAGACGCTTCTAACGGTGTATACCTCATATCTGGGAAAATTCGAATTTTTAAGTTATAGGCTTCATAAATATGATCAAATTCATTTCTTAAGGGAAAAACGGTTTATAAGTTCAATAATTCCTGTAATACCTTCAGTTATCATACTTGACCTGTATGTATCAGATACTCGTTGTCAATACGTTTCAAACTCATGTTTAATGATTAAAATCGGTTTAGCCGTTTAGAAGTAATCGAGCTCCAAAAGTATAAGCCATTTAACCATTATCGCCGAAATGGTTTATGTAGTTGTAGTGGTTACGACGCTAAGATTGATCGTGCAATCCGAGTTCATTTGCCGGCCATAATTATTAGGATGACTGGGATATGAACTCGGATTGTCTTATCACAAGTCTGGTGTAACTACTAGATCATTTGGGAGAGAATGCGACAAAGGCGACCATTTTTAACGCTTAACGTGTAATCGAGAGACATTACATTTAACTTCATACATTTAATTTATAAAAAGCTTTGACGAATAAAAAACCGCTAAACGCCGTATAAATGAGTGGCGCATACAATATTCCAGCGACAAAAGAGCTGATATGAGTATTACGTGGCGCGAAAATGTATTTTCATTTTGATGGAAAATAAAATTTTACATTTATTTTGAAAGATTTTGTCCGTAATATTTGCTAAACGTGAAGTAAAACGCGCCACAAAAGACCCTCAAAATGCAAACTGTATCAAAGTTACTCTTTTTTGGCGCGTTTTACTTCAAGTTTAGCAAAAATTATGGAAAAAATCTTTCAAAGTGAAACTAGAATTTTATTTTCCATCAAAATGAAAATACATTTTCGCGCCACGTAATACTCATTTCAGCTCTTTTGTAGCTGGAATATTGTATGCGCCACTCATTTTTACGTCGTTTAGCGGTTTTTTTATTCTTATCTAATAGGCGTTCCAGATTCAATTTCATAAGGTATATTATAATTACAACAAAATGTAAAGTTGTTAGTATCAACCAGCTTGTAAACTTATGTCCAAATGGTGCATTTAAACTAACATTTAATAGTTAATTCTGCAAAATCCCCTTCATTGATTTTCTCGTAAACAGTTGCATTCCCTGTGGCATAAGTGGTATTTAAACCAAAAACAAGACAGCAAGTCAAACATGATTAATGACGCAGAAAGGGAGTTGAAAGATACGTAACGGTACACCCTCTTAATGGAACTTATTAATTAATCTCGAGGCTCTGATTGCATGCAGACAGAACTTTGATATCTCACCCTTCGCCTCTTGGAATTTACTAAGGTTGATGTTCATTTGTGAGGAGTTTTTAGTAGGAAATACAGGAAAATCTTCAACATCGCGATCATGCTTTGTTTAAGTAAAAATGATTTTTATTTAATCATTAAAATATTAACCCGCGAGTAGTCGCGCCGTTAGATAGAATCTCACATTTTATCCTTTTTCGCGATAACTTGATGAAAAATTTTGCAATTTTGAAAAAAATTCGTAAGTGCCTCGAGGAAGGGTGTAGTAATACGTAGGATTTTTTTTTTTTTTCTTCTTCTTCTTCTTTTTGTGGAATTTGTGGCTTTGGGGAGAGCCGATTAGCTTTAATAATTGTTAGAAATAATATTTCTAACATAACAAGCAAATAAAAATACTATTAAATAAAAATTTGTTGTAAATCCGTATTTAAAGTCGTATTTTGAGATAGAATCTAACACGCGACTATTCACGTTGCAGAAGTGGGCGCGACTACTCCCGGGTTAAACATAATTACAGTCTGAGCAGATCATCGAAAAAAGGCCATTTTTGGAAAAAGTTATCTACCAGCTATTTTATTGCTGGAATCGAATGTTAAGATTACATAAATTAGTAATATAGGTATGCAAAGTGCGCAGAAGAGGGTTTAAGTATCTAAGTCTTAACAAGGATCCAGATAAAAAATGAAGATATCGAACAAGTGGACAAAATGAAATACATAAGAGTCTAGATTACAGAAGATCTAAATTCAAAATCAGAAATTCAATCAAGAATAAAGCAATCCAGAGCAGCCTTTTTGAAGATGAGGACATTTCTGAGTAACCAAAGACTCAATCTGCAAATCCGATATCGGATGGTAAAATGTTATATCCACTCTATTCTTCTTTATGGTGTCGAAGCTTGGACTGTTAATGTTGACTTAATGAGAGAGCTGGAAGCTTTTGATATGTGGCTTTTTAGGAGAATTTTGAAAATACCGTAGACCGATCATATTACGAACGAAATGGTGTTGCACAGAATGGGAAGAGACAGAGAACTTTTGACCACCATAAAAAAAGAGAAAAACGGCATATTTAGGGTACATACTTATAAATGAGTATGAGTTATTACAGCTAATTTTGAAGAGTAAAATCAAAGGAAAAAGAGGTCCTGGTAGACGACAAATATCCTGGTTGAAAAACTTTCGCGACTGGACCGGGTTAAAGACACAGACGCTTTTCAGAAAAGCAGAAGATATAGACGAATTCGCAATGGTTATAGCCAACCTTCTTTAGTGGAGTCGGTACCAGAAGAAGAAGAAGAAACTCCGCAGACAGTGTGCTATGTATTTTATTTATAAACTGTAGCGTTTGAAAAAACTCCAACATTAATTGAATATCCTATCTTAAATATATTAAAGCCGTCCCTGTTCGAAGGTTTCAATTTGTTACGAAATATTATGCAATGTTAGGAAATTACCCAACTCCCCTGTAATTTGTGTGTTGAACTCGTCTTCTTCTTCTTCTTATGCAATCCACTAATGGATGTTCGCGATCACGTTTGACCATTTTTCTCTATCCCTTGCAGTATGTATTAGGTCTCCTATGTTTTTTAGTCCTGTCCATTGTTTGACATTACGGAGCCATGACATTTTCTTCCTGCCCACTCCTCTTCTCCCTTCGATCTTTCCTTCAATTCAGGTTTGCAGAAACTGATATCTTTCATTTCTAATTATCTTTCATTTCTAATTAACTCGTCTTAAGTAAATAAATTTTTGTCAAATAAGCACCTCTAAGGATCAGAATCGCTCGGTAATTGCGCGGTTCTTTTTCTCAATCTGTGGCTTCAGAGCGAAGCGCAGTTCAGTTCCTAAGTACCCTTCGTGTTGGTAACATATCTGCCAGCCGTGGAACTCCAGATGCCGCACCTGCTGGCTTGAAATTGTTTGTTGTCGCTAAGTTTAATCAAAAGAATGGTTTGATCTATTGTTATGTGACCATAGAAGAACCCGTGCAAGGTTTCACTCCATAGTGTTGGATTTTTACAGTGGAAATCGGGTACATACGCAGTAACACGTTGTGGCGACGTAGTTTTGAGCCGTTATGGTGGTGGTTCTGTTATCTTTTGAAGCCCTAGTTGTTAGCCATGAAGTTCGATGTTCCCGTTTAGAGTCCCCTGTTGATGTCCCAAATTTCGTCCGGTCTCCATTGTCTTGAGCCTTTTTTCATCGATAAGAAGTCCTACTCCCCCACCCACCTGTATAATGACACATGAAAGTGTTTGAAGTGTGACATTGAGGAGTTTCTTTTGAAAAGTGTTTTAAAAAGGTATGAGATATTATTGTTTTTCATTAAATTCCAAGTGGATATTAAAGTTGGTAAAGATTTTAAATATTTTAATAGTTTGTTTTCAACATGGACAGTTTTAAGTAAAATAAAATGACTGTGACTTTTGACATTTGACAGGGTCAAATTTTGTTTGAAATAAGTAGGTCAAATATTATATATTAATTTATTATATTAGTATTAGTTTTAGGATAAGATACGAAAAAATGACTAATAAAATAAAAAATAGTAAAATTGGCGAATGGATTTAGTGTCCGCAGTCATATAAACCCAAACAAACAACAATATTATGTTCACATACACTGTCCAACAAGTTTAAAAATTTTATATATGTAAAAATCATACGAAATAATAAATTTTGTATAACTATTTTTGAAAATAAGAAAACATTGTAAATTATTTATTGTCCATGGTAAAGTCATGTTTGTAATAAATGTAACTTCATGCTTGAGAGTATTGTTTTTTGTAATAAAATTACAGTTTGAAAGGTTAAAATAAACATAGTGAAGTGTACCTTTTTTATTTTCTTTTACCCCTGTGGAAAATTATTAACTAGATTCTAATACAATTGTGATGAGTTTTACTCTAGAAGAAAAGAAAGAATGGCATTGAAGCCAACAATGAGAAATAAGTAGCCCAATTTAACCCCAAACGAGGAATCTAAGATGAGTGTCCCCCAATTGGCACCCGTAAGTGTAGAACATGTGCAGTAAGTACCCTGTAATAAACCAGAGGATTTATTTCAAACGGCGTCCTTTTTTAAATAGTAGAAAGGTCCTCTAGTCTGTGTAAGTATTCTTTGTTTATTTGGTTATGGTAGTTAGTCTTCTTTAAACCCTATCACCTCCAACGATTCCACGACCCGCCACCGCACAACCCATGAGCTGCCGTCTCGCATGAGGGTTTAATGTATCTGTTCCTTCTACTAGCCCCATTTCGACCCCCAGTATTTTTATAGTTGGTCTTATCCCTGATCCCATTTGAGCAGACATGTAAAACGCCACAACTGGGGCCCAACGTGGGGCTCAAAACGCTTGAACTGGCGTCCAACGTGGGGCTCAAAACGCTTCAAATTGCGCCCAACGTGTGGGGCTCAAAACGCTTCAACTTGCACCCAACGTGTGGGGCTCAAAACGCTTCAACTAGCTTTCAATTAGCATTATAAAATTTTATTTTTTCAATTATTTCTCTCTAACTCGGGATATTTTAATTTAAACCAAAAGCACCCAAATAAAAATTTACCGTCATTTAATTCTGCACAGAGATATTTTTTTCCGATTTCCTTCGATGAAAATTTTCCTCGGAAAGTCAGGTTTTCCCAACAAAATCTTAATTTTTCAACTAAAATATTAGGAATGTAATATTTTATTAACAATTAAATAGCTTAGTGACAAAACAGCTTAATCTAAAAAATAGTTTGGCAACAAGTAAATTGTTAGTTAAATATTTACGGTCGCAATAATAACCAAAATAATTATGATACACCAGAGTTGCTATGATTTTCGTATAAAAAGGCACCATACCTATCTAACCTACTTTACGGATTTGAAATTGCACTATTTGAACGGTCTGAGGAATGTTTTAAAATATTAACAATTTTTTGGCTTATAGACAAATAAATATCTCGCCAACTACTAGATTCAATTAAATTCAGAAAACGATATTGGAAAGGACGTGACAGGATGATTCTTTCAAAATAAAATGAAATTACCGCGTTTATCTCGAAAACTATGCATTTTACGAAAAAACTTGTAAGAACATTTTGTGCTTAAAATGACCCAAGAAATAGAGAAAAAGTTTTGTTTTGCGAAAAATCACTTTTGATCTGCCGTTAACATAGGGGGTGGAGGGGGTAACAAGGCACGATCGCACCTTCGACCAAGATTCAGTTTTTTATTGTTCAAGATCTCAGGTAAAAGAATCCGAACATAGTTACCGGTCCTCAGGTTTTGCATACTCAAATGCTTCAAGGGCCTGCACTAGATTGCAAAAATTGCCCTAGAGTGGAATCTCCAAGGAAAAAAGGAAGTCGCTCAGCACACACTTGAAGAAGATCCACCATGGATGAGATAAGAGGTAAAGAAAAGTATTGGAATCAGGTGAAGCCCTCAGCTCAAAATAAAAACCCGATGGCGCGTTATTCAAAGTCATTCTTACTAACCTAATCAGTTTTGCGGGTATGCCCAAGGACTCATGGAGCTTAGTGCTTCATATATGTTATTCCTTTTTATCAAATAAAATAATTAAAAATAATAAAATACACAGATATGGTGATGAATTACTAAAAATGAAAATTTATTCAATTTTAATAATAGTCCAGGGCTCATCTGTTTTGAGATGGACGTTGAGAGGTGACTCAAATTTTTTTGCAGATATTGCTTAAAAATAACTCAAATAATAATATTTGTGTTATCCTCCCACTCAAAATGGTCCGGAACATTGTTTAAATAATCAAAATGTCAAAATATGAAGGAAAAATTCGATTTTTTTATTGGTTTTTTGAATATAACTTTAAAACTGTTTATTTCTGAGTAAAGTTGTACTAACATAAAAGTTGAGTAATTAAATTTACTATGATATAGGATTGGTTAAAAATTTAAAAAATAGTTACCCTTGTTGCAAAATAGCAATACTTGCGAAAAAAACCATACAAAAACAAGTATTCGCATTTTACGTTTTTCAACCATTTATGCTACACTTAGGACCTTCATATTTTACCCAGAAAAACTTTGTGATATAATAAAACAACACTGTAAATTTCATTAAGATCGGTTCAATAGATTTTCCAAAATAAATTTTGCAATCCAGGATTCGCAAAAAAAATTCGTTTTTTAAATTGTTACAGGACTGAAAATAAAACAGAGAGCAAGTTGAAATTTTTTTTGATTATAGAAGTGTACTATACCTTTTATTTGCAATTTGCAAAATTATGATCGATTAACTGCCACGGCGTCAGGATTTTTTTTAAATAAACATTAATTATTGGTGCTACGCGCAGGACAGCGGATAGTTTGCTCTGATTGGGCATTTCAATGACCTTTGATAATGAAATAAATATGACCATTGAAATAAATTTGTTTATTGCAAAATCAAAACACATACTCTATCCTTTGAAATAACACTTTTTTTAGGAAAAACTTTCTTTGTTCATATATTTTAACTTAGAGAATAAAAGTTTATTATTTTTAAACATATGCAATGGTTTAAACAATATTTCACAAACAATAATAAAATCAGTTTGATTTTTGTGGAATTAAAATATTAAAATACAACAAAATGTAGAGTAAGAAAATAATATATTAAATAAAGATTAGAAGAAATTTTGATGGAAATCAACTTGTGTGAATCGAACACCGCTGTCCTGCACGCAGCACCAAAAATTAATGTTTATTTAAAAAATTTCCCGACGTCGTGGCAGTTAATCGATCATAATTTTGCAAATTGCAAATAAAAGGTATAGTACACTTCTATATGCAAAAAAAAATTCAACTTGATCTCTGCTTTATTTTCAGTCCTGTAACAATTAAAAAAAACGAATTTTTTTTGCGAATGCTGGATTGCAAAATTTATTTTGGAAAATCTATTAAACCGATCTTAATGAAATTTACACTATTGTTTTACTGTATCATAAAGTTTTTCTGGGTGAAATATGAAGGTCCTAAGTGTATCATAAATGGTTGAAAAAACGTAAAATGCGAATACTTGTTTTTGTATAGTTTTTTCGCAATTATTGCTATTTTGCAACAAGCGTGACTATTTTTAAATTTTTAATCAGTTCTATATTGTAGGAAATTTAATTATGCAACTTTTATGTCAGTACAACTTTTCTCGGAAATGAATACTTTTAAAGTTATAATGAAAAAACGAAGAAAAAAATCGAATTTTTCGTTCATTTTTTGACATTTTGATGATTTAAACAATGTTCCGGACCTTTTTGAGAGGGAGGATAACTCAAATATTATTATTTAAGTTATTTTCAAGCAATTTCTGCAAAAAATTTGAGTCACCTCTCAACGTCCAAATGTACTAATATTTTTACAGATCCGCCCTGGTCTATAAACACGGAAACCAAAATGAAATTAATAAATAAAAACAAACAAAATTAATTAATGACAAATAAAACATTCAATATAAAAATAGGACAAATAAATGGTATGAGAAGCATCACAGTACTACATAAAATAAGAAAAACAGCAGAAGAAAATAGTCTTGATATGGTTTGCATTCAAGAACAATATACAAGACTAGGAAAAATTCAACACATGCCAATTACTGCACAATGTGCAAGCATAGGAGAAAATCCAATGGCGGTAACCGTATTATTCAATAAAAATATGAGACTTCTAATTCTAAAATAATTTAGTGATCGACACTGTATCTGTGTAGAACTGCTAACAAAAGCAGGTAAATTTATCATAGCTAACGTATACTGTCAGTTCTGTGAAGATATTGGTGAATACGTGGAAAAGATAAGAGCTATATTTATAGCATATAGAGAGGAAAAAGTTATAGTTGTAGCAGACGTAAATGCAAAATCAATATTGTGGAATGCAACTCAAACAGATCAAAGAGGATTATTAGTAGAAGATATGATTAATGAACTAGAGTTGATAGTACACAATAAACCAGGAAACCCACCAACTTTTCAGAACAGAGCTGATGCGGCTAGCAATATAGATATAACAATATCAAATGTTGCAGTAGCACACCTAGTTAAGGATTGGAAAGTGATGGAGCATGCAACAATAAGTGATCACAACCTTATAACTTTCAATCTTAATAACCTGAATCCACGTAATACAGAAATATCTTCGGTGAGGTACAATATAGGTAAAGCAAATTATGAACTATTAAAGTCTGAGTTTCGACCACCTTGTCTGGTACAAAGGTGATCTAATATAAATATTGCAACAAAAGAATTAACCAAGCAAATTAAAAAAGCAATGGATATAGCAATATCAAAAATAGAAGAAAATAGTAAAGTCAAAAACTCAGCCTGGAAGGAAAACCTCACAAGAATGAGAAGCAGAGTTAGATATGCGCGAAAGCGATATCAACGATGTGGTATCTATCTTGAGAGGCAAATCCTTCTAGGTGAGTATAGAAGACTAAAATAAGAATATAAACAAGAAATAAAAATAACAAAAGCTAAAAGTTGGGAAACCTTCGTATCAAGACACTTAGAATTAGATATGTGGGGAATACCATATAAAATAGTTTCTAAAAAAATTAGATGTCCGACAATGCTTTCTACTTAAAAAAAAGAAGATGGAACATTTACAAAAAATTGTGAAGAATCGGCCGAAACATTACTTAATGTATTATTACCTCCAGATAAATTAGAAGGAGTAACACTAGAACAAAGAAATATAAGAGAAGAAATGGTACAAGAATACCAAATAGAAGAAGAAAGACAAATAGAGGAATTCACAGAAGAAGAAGTATATGAAAGTATGAGAGAAATGAAAAGAAAGAAGGCACCTGGACCGGATAATACTCATGTTGAAATACTTCAAGCATTGTCGGAACAAATAATTCCAGTACTAACATCATTATATAATGAATGTCTTAGACAAAGAAGGTTTCCCAATAATTTTAAACAAGCAGAAGTTATAATAATACATAAAGGGGAAGATAAAGATCCTGCCTTACCGAAATCATATAGACCGGTAGGTTTATTGAATACAATGGGAAAATTACAAGAAAAATTACTATGTAAAAAATTACATCAAATAAGAACAGAAATTGGATTACATCCTGGTCAGTATGGTTTTAGGAAAGGTAGATCAACAGAAGATGCAATAAATAAAGTATTTGAAATAGTAAATGAAAGCATAAAAAAGTATGTTTTAATGATCTTTATAGACGTGTCTGGGGCTTTTGACAATCTTTGGTGGCCGTCATTCTTTGAAAGGTTTCGAAGAATGAGATGTCCAAAGAATCTGTACGGAAGTCTCAGAAACTACTGTCAAGACCGATATGCAAGCCTAAGCTGTCCAACAGTAAAAAAGACAAAACATATCACAAAAGGATGTCCACAAGGATCAGTATGTGGACCTATGTTCTGGGATGTAATGCTAGAGGAACTGTTGGAACAATTGACTATAGATCCTGAAGTGCTTGGAAGCATAGCATATGCAGATGATTTGTTGTTGATCATAGATGCAAACTCAAGAAGAGAATTAGAAAATAAATCAAATGAAGTATTAATAAGAGTAAATGATTGGCTGAATAAAGTAAAATTAACAATATCAGATTCAAAAACAACATATAGTTTAATAAAGAGGAAATTTAGAAAGAGATCCAATTATAAAAATTAGAGGGAAATCAATAAAAAGAAAAATGGAAACAAGATATTTAGGTATTATAATAGACGAACAAAAATTATTTACAAAACACATGAGTTGTGCCTGTGAAAAGGCAACAAAGATCATGCATAGCATTGCTAGTCTAGCACAGAAGGAATATAGAATTTCGTTCCGACAGATGAGAATATACCTAAGTACAATACTTGCATCAATTGTTGGGTACGGTTCAAGTGTATGGGCACATAGATTAATAAATAAAAAAAATGCAGAAAAATTAAATAGAGCTCAGAGAGGATTTCTTGTAAGAATGACGGGAGCATTTGGAACAACTGCAACACAGGCACTCACAGTTTTAACTGGAGTAATGCCAATGCATTTAGAAACACAAAAAAGAGCATGTAATTATTGGCTAAAAAAAGAAAAATATGAAAAAATAATACAAATAATAGGATTAGATATAAGAAATAAAAGAGAATTAAAAGAAATAATAAATAGAAAAAGACAAAATGAATGGGAAAATTGAACAAAATCTAGACGTTTATAAAATTTTATACCAATATTAGAAAACATTCCAAATTATTTTAATCCAAAACAAGGTTTAGTACACTTTTTAACAGGACATGTACCGTACCCAACATATTTGGAAAGATTTAACTTAAAGGATGATGCATATTGTGAATGTGGAGAACTAGGTACACCAGAACATATAGTGTTACATTGTGAAAATACTATAGAAAATGAAGAACATAGAGAAATGAGAAGAAGATTAGAAAGAATTGAAATAAGAGTTATATTACAAAATGAAGAATATTTTGGAATATAAAATAATCTAACAGAAATAATATCTAAAAAACAACAAGAAATCTATAATAATAGAAGAAGACAACAAATAATCCAACCCTGATGAAGTTGAGTAAGATAAACTTAAAATAAATAAAATAAAATATAAATTCAAAAATAGATATTTACAATTATAATAATAATAATTCAATATAAAATAAATAAATAAAAATAAATAAATACATAATTCATTAAATTAAAAAAAAAGAAAAGACTACCAACTCTCTTCTGAAAATAGAGGGACTGTCTTTATAACTTAGAAGGGAGTTGATGGTACCAAAAATATTTTATGTTTACTTAAATTTGTTAAATGTATTTGTTTGTAAATGTTTGTAATGTAATTAATAGATTATGGCATATTAGTTAATAAATTGTAAAAATAGATTTAGTAGTTTAGTAAAAAATGTAAAAATATAAAAAAATATTTGTAATCCCATCAGGAAAAAACGACTTGGATTAGTCACTAGAGGCCAGGTCATATGTAAAAACAATAAATAAAAAAAATAAAAATATTCCTTTTTATCCTATCCCACGCTTGTTTAAAATCTAGGAACAACGCATAAAGGGATAACTTATGTTCATAGCAGGTAGCCTCGATTTCTCTTAATGGAATGCGCAAATTGCTGAAATGTACTAAACCAAACTTCAGTAAACGGTTTCAAATTTCCCCTTCCTCCCACAGCTGTTGGTTATATTCAAGGGACAATTTATTTGGAGGACACACTTTGTGCGCTTTGCTATTATTAATAATTTTCAATTAACGCTTGGCTAAATTAGTTCAATTAATCGATATTCATAATCATATAAAGTAGTAGGCTTTGGCTTGTCAATGCGGGAGATTAACTAGAAAGCAGGAAACATCAAATTGATTTGTGCCGATAATAGAAATTCGTTATCACGTCTCTCTGCATTGGGATATCCGATGTATTGGTTGTCATAGAGCCGAGAGTGTGTGACGGATTCATAGAAATACAGAAATTCAAAGGGGAAAACTAAATAAGCACACATACACATATACGCAGTTACGTTATTCAATTAAACATTCATACCAAGATTATGTTCTATTTGTACTAATACTAACTGATAGCTCGCTGAATCTAAGATATTTATGCGTTAATGATTATTTATGCTATAAGTATTAATATACTCGGTGACATTAGAAGTGTTACACGCAGAAGGAATCATTTCTGGAACTTAATTTTTTGGCAACATGGCACATTTTCATCAAGAATGAAACGATAACATTGGCAAAACTTTTTATTGACATGTAATAAAAAAAAATAATAAGTTGTTTGGCGACCCCGTAGCTGAATACACTCCTGTACACGTCTAGGCATCGACAAAATGAGATGATCGATGTCTGTTTGTGGCATCTTGTTCCAAGCTACTTGAATTTCATGGATTAACTGTGCCAGAGTCTGTAGAGGATGGTGCAAAGTGAACAGTCTCCTCCCCATCATATCCCACACATGTTCAATAGGTTTTAAACGCAGTGAACGGCATAAAATTAACGCCAGCTTCTTGGAGAAAGTCCATAGTTCGACTATCAATATGAGTACGCGCGTTGTATTCCTGAAAAAGGGAGTTTCGACGGCTGTCTAGATAAGGCAGTAAAGTGGTTTGTAAGATGTCATCAACATAACGCACATCTGTCATACTGCCTCGAATAAACAAAAGTGGTGATCGGCTACCATAGGCAATAACCCCCAAACCATTACTCCAACTGTCCTGGGTAGATGCTTCTCAACAGCAAACCCGATATCTCGTCGCTCTCCACGGCGGCGTCTTATCATCTTACGACCATCATGCATACCTAAACAAAATCGCGATTCATCGCTGAATGCTGCATTATGCCATTCTACCACCCAATGCTGACATTCTCTGCACCCATTCAAACTTTGATGACAGTGTTCCGCAGTCAAAGGAAGCACTCGTCGTGAGCGGAATGAAACCAGTTCAAAGGCTCGAATGCTACGGTATAGGGTACGTATGCGCGGTGTGCAAGTACTTGGAAGGGAAACGAGAAACGACCGTGCGCGAGTCGCGGAGAAATATTGCAACTATCTTAAATAATTCATATTGTCAATTGAAATTGTCAAATTGACGTATATTTCATACCTTCTGTCATTGAAGCAGAAAAATTATATATTGCTCCACAATATTGATATGATATGCAATTATTATATAAAGGTAAATTTAATTAATTGTATTTTGCTTGCATTACTGCATTTTAATAACTAATTTTATTTACTACATACAATTGTTTACGTTTGCTAAACATAACCTGCATCTTAATTTTTTCTTCTTATTATTTTTTTGGACTATGGTCTTGACAATTATCCAGCAACCAGGACTAATATAATTGGCCAATATAATTAAAAGTGCGAATAAAAGTACAGAGCGTAGAAATAGAGGTCGCTTTGCCGAACTTGCACGGTCCCAATAGTAACCTTCTACTCCAAACCATTGGTCAGCGATTTGACGCGTAGTAGCAAAACGGTCTCGCCGAATGCTGCATTATGCCATTCTACCACCCAATGCTGACATTCTCTACACAAAGGGTACCCCCCGTTAAGATAGGCAAAATGCCCTCACTCTCAGAATTCAATTTTTTAAATTTTTTTTTACCTTCTGTGCAATTAAAAAATGAGATAACGCGGATTTTTAGCTCGCCACCCCCTTACCCCTCCAACCACAGCCAAAAACGTAGATTTTTAGATTTATTTTTTTTTATTTGGGCTGCAATTGATTTAAAAATTTCAAAAAATTCACACGTATAGCTGAGGCTTTTACAAAACCTGTCCATTTTTATGGACCCTTAGGTCGAGTTTACATAACCTCAAATTTTTTTAACTTTTTTAAAACCTATAACTTTTTTTTGGAGGGGGCTGCAGGTCCAATTTTGTTTGAATTTTGTGTATTTTATCAAAAGCTATCTCCCTGATTTTTTTCAGGTTTTTCCGTCAGGTGCGCCATCTTGAAAAATCCGGAAAACTGTTTTTTAGGGGGTTTTTGGGGATTTTCTCCATATTATAGACTGCAACATAGATCAACTCAAGGTTTTGTTAAAAGATTATGTATAATTTGAAATAACTGAGTATATTAGGATGTTCAAAAATTGGGCGAAACACTTTTAAACCCCCCAAAAACCATGTTTGTTTAAAGTTTTGTAAGGATTTTTGCGGGTCTAATTTTTTTTTGAGGTCGATACAGCCTGAATATTTTTATTTATTTTTTTTACGTTCTATATGATTTTAAAAAATTAGGACTCAACCCAATTTTAGCCCACTTCCCCTATTCCCCCTCCCCCACAGCCAAAAATGTAAATTTTTCGATTTTATTTTTTTTAAGTTGGTTTGCAATTAAATTATAAATGTTGTTCTGAAGCTATTCCTTTGTGGCATTTTTGTAATTAACTATTCTAAATGGGAAATAAGCCACAATTTAACTAAAAAATGATTTTATTTTCCATCTGTAATGCGATAGAGAGAATTCGATAATCTGTGACGCACTGAAAAAATGGTTTGGGACGATCTATATAAATAAGTCAGATTAAATTAAATTATTAGAAGATTTTTTTACCAAGCAACATTTTTGTTTAATTTATTAATATTTTGTATTTTGACAACGACGTCCGTGGCGGACATCGAAACGTTAATAAAATCATTTTTTAGTTAAATTGTGGCTTATTTCGCATTTAGAATAGTTAGTAATTATTAAATTATAAATTATAAAAAATTCACACGCACAGCTGAGGCTTTTAGAGAACATCTATTTTTATGGACCCGAAGGTCGAGTGTACATATTATAACCTCATTTTTTTTGTTTTTTAATAGGTACGTATAACTTTTTTTGGCGATGGCTGCTAATTTTTTTTGTGTTTTGTGTATTTTACAAACCATCTACGTTTGGCTCATAATGCAAATAGTCCCCGCTGTATGCTTGTCCCGTTAGGTAAATTATTCCGATTAATTTTTTTGCACAAACTTACTCAAAAACAGGTCCTTATAACAAATCCACAAGGTGCCAGGCAGTACCGCGGTAGGAAAATTGTTTAAACATTTTTTAAACGAATTCAAAAAATCAATTTTTTCACTTCGGAAAAATTTGTTTTAGATTCTCTGGATCAAGCTGAGCAAAAAAGGTATCTTGTGATTTTTCTATAAAGTTGACTGTTGTCGAGTTACATGCAATTTCAAATTTGAAAAACAGTTGCAGTTTTTCGATTTTTTGAAAGTTCAACCGCGTTTATCTCGAAAACTGAGTATCCTACGGGAAAACTTGTTGGAACATTTTTTACTTAGAATGACCCAAAAAATACAAAAAAATGTTTTGTTTTGTGAGAAACCTCTGTTATGTAATTCCTCAAGTTCTTGGTCAATAACAATCTTATCGACATCCTGATCAACTGTTACCCAAAAAATTCGTATTCTACGGGTCAAAATACATGAAAAAAACTTGGGTAAGTCCATCTGAATAAAGGAGGCCGTTGTACCCCCCCTGGCGACAGGACTATTGGTAGAAGCCTCATAAAAATTTTAAATTAATTGCAACTTTAAACAAAAAAAAAAATAGAAAAATTGACGTTTTTTGTGGGGACAGGGGAGGGGGTGGTGGGCTAAAAATGCGATTAGTCTTATTTTTTAATCCCATATAACGTAAAAAAATGAAAAAAAAATATTCAGGCTGTATCGATCTCAAAAAATATCATTAAGCCCGCAAAAACCCTTACATAACTTAAAAAACATGGTTTTTGGGGGTTTAAAGGTGTTATGCCCAATTTTTGATACTCCTTAAATAATTATTTATTTCAAATTATACATAATCTATTAACAAAACCTTGAGCAGATCTATGTTGCAGTCTATAAAATGGAGAAAATCCCTAAAAACCCACTAAAAATACAGTTTTCGGGATTTTTCAAGATGGCGCACCTGACGGAAAAATCTGAAAAAAATACACAAAACGCATAAAAAATTGGACCTGCAGCCCCTCCAAAAAAAAAGTTATAAGTTTTAAAAAAGTTAAAAAAACATTTGAGGTTATGTACACTTGACCTAAGGGTCCACAAAAAAATGGATATATTTTGTAAAAGCCTCAGCTATACGTGTGAATTTTTTGAAATTTTTAAAACAATTGCAACCCAACTAAAAAAAATTAAATCTAAAAATCTACGTTTTTGGCTGTGGGGGGAGGGGTAAGGGGGTAGGGAGCTAAAAATCCGGGTTATCTCATTTTTTAATTGCACAGAACGTAAAAAAATTGAATTTTGAGAGTGAGGGCATTTTGCCTATCTTAACGGGGGGTACCCTTTAAACTTTGATGACAGTGGTCCGCAGTCAAAGGAAGCACTCTTCGTGCGCGGAATGAAACCAGTTCAAAGGCTCGAATGCTACGGTATAAGGTACGTATAGTAACCTTCTACTCCAAACCATTGGTCAGCGATTTGACGCGTAGTAGCAAAACGGTCTCGCAGAGCCAGGAGTCTAAGGCGCCTATCTTGACGACCTGTGGTACGCCTCGGTTGACCAGTTGGTCTTCTTCGTATTGGTCTACCTTCGTTTGTCCACACACGACACACTCGCATAAGTGTCATTGTACAATTAACACGACGGCCAATTTCGCGATACGACAAGCCCATATCTCTACAGGCAATAATTCTACCCCTGTCAAAATCGCTAAAATGGTGGTAATTTTGGTGTCTTCGAGCTCAAGGCATATTCTTGCACTTAATACAATTAGACTGAGGAATAATAACTAAAAATTTCTGTAACAACCGGTCTTCATAAATTGGTCTTTTCACAAAAACATTTAAAGATAAAACTTTATTTTTACAAAAACTTACTTACTTACTTAAGCCGTCCTCTTGTACCTTACGGTGTCGAGGTAAGTGGAGAAATCAGAGATTTTACAAAAACTATAAAAGATAAAACATTGATATTGTTATCATAGCATGCTTTAAATATAGTCATTGTGCTGCCAAAAAAATAAGTTCAAGAAATGATTGCTTCTGGGTGTAACACTTCTAATGTCACTGAGTATATAAAGCTATACCCGATTTTAAACAGAAATATGTCCATAAGCACATACATTTTTGAGAAAAAAATCTACCCAGTCGATGAATTGTAGTATATCGTTGGCCTAATGTGAAAAATGCATAAGTCCATAATATCTGATTTTACAGGAGAGACAAAAAACTAACGGTAGTCCAGGGCGCATCTGTTTTAAGATGGACGTTGAGAGGTGACTCAATTTTTTTTGCAGAAATTGCTTGAAAATAAATCAAATAATAATATCTGAGTTATCCTCCCTCTCAAAAAGGTCCGGAACATTGTTTAAATAATCAAAATGTCAAAAAATAAAGGAAAAATTCAATTTTTTTCTTCGTTTTTTGATTATAACTTTAAAAGTATTCATTTTCGAGAAAAGTTGTACTGACATAAAAGTTGCGTAATTAAATTTTCTATAATATAAAATTGGTTAAAAATTTAAAAAATAGTCACCCTTGTCGAAAAATATCAATAATTGCGAAAAAACCATACAAAGACAAGTATTTGCATTTTACGTTTTTCAACCATTCATGCTAGACTTAGGACCTTCATATTTCACCCAGAAAAACTTTAAGATACAGTAAAACAACACTGTAAATTTTATTAAGAACGGTTTAACAGATTTTGCAAAATAAATTTTGAAATCCAGCATTTGCAAAAAAATTCATTTTTTCAAAATGTTACAGGACTGAAAATAAAGCAGATAGCAACTTGAAATTTTTTTTGCTTATAGAAATGTACTGTACCTTTCATTTGCAATTTGCAAAATTAAAATCGATTAATTACCGCGGCGTCAAGAAATTTTTTAAATAAACATTAATTTTTGGTGCTACGCGCAGGGCAGCGGTGTTCGATTCACACAAGTTGATTTCTACCAAAATTTTTTCCAATCTTTATCTAATATAATATTTTCTTACTCTATATTTTGTTATATTTTAATATTTTAATTCCACAAAAATCAAACTAATTTTATTATTGTTTGTGAAATATTGTTTAAACAATTGCACATGTTTAAAAATAATAAACTTTTATTCTCTAAGTTAAAATATATGGACAAAGAAAGTTTTTGCTAATAAAAGTGTTATTTCAAAGGATAGAGTATGTATTTTTATTTTGCAATAAACAAATTTATTTAATTACATCGAAATGTAATAAAAATTAAAATGTATGAATCATTATCAAAGGTAATTGGAATGCCCAATCAGAGCAAACTATCCGCTGTCCTGCGCGTAGCACTAATAATTAATGTTTATTTAAAAAAAAATTCCTGACGCCGCGGTAGTTTATCGATTTTAGTTTTGCAAAATTGCAAATGAAAGGTACAGTACACTTCTATAGGCAAAAAAAAATTCAACTTGCTACCTGCTTTACTTTCAGTCTTGTAGCATTTTGAAAAAATGAATTTATTTTGCGAAAGCTGGATTGCAAAATTTATTTTGCAAAATCTATTAAACCGATCTTAATAAAATTTACAGTATTGTTTTATGCCCGATTGCACCAACAGATCTTAAGCTTAAGTCGAGAATATCATAAGAATTAATATAATATAATTATAATATATAACAATAAGAATACCATAATATAATAATAGATATAATTGATAATAAGGTAAGAATCTAAAATTATGATGCAACTTAAGTGATACTCAAGGAGGCTCTGTCTATAAGTAGAGCTTAGCTAAGCTGGAGCTTAAGATCTGTTGGTGCAACCAGGCATTAGTGTATCATAAAGTTTTTCTGGCTGAGATATGAAGGTCTTAAGTGTAGCACAAATGGTTGAAAAACGTAAAATGCGAATACTTGTTTTTGTATGGTTTTTTCGAAATAATTGCTATTTTTCAACTAGGGTGACTACTTTTTAAATTTTTAACCAATTCTATATTGCAGCAAATTTAATTACGCAACTTTAATGTTAGTACAACTTTTCCCGAAAATGAACACTTTTAAAGTTATAATCAAAAAAACGAATAAAAAAATCGAATTCTTCCTTCATCTTTTGACATTTTGATTATTTAAACAATGTTCCGGACCTTTTTGAGAGGGAGGATTACTCAAATATTATTATTTGATTTATTTTCAAACAATTTCTGCAAAAAAATTTGAGTCACCTCTCAACGTCCAAATGTACTAATATTTTTACAGATGCGCCCTGGTCTACGGTGCATAAATCCACTTGTATACAACAAAATACAATGTAGAGATTGCACATTGCACAAGTCTCTAAACAATTTAAATTTGCGTTTTTAGGAATCAATTTGACCTGTATCCTATAGGCGGAATGGGACGTTTCGGCGTCGCCGTTTCGGCGTGGCCATTTCGGCGTGGCCGTTTGGGCGTAGAGCCGTTTCGGCGTAGGCCGTTTCGGCGTAGGCCGTTTCGGCGTCGGCCATTTCGGCGTCAGAAATTTTATTTTAGTTGACTAAATACCTACATTGAGGTTTATTGGTCAGGCAATTTTTTGGAAAAAAATCTTTTAATATAGTTATTTAAATACATTGGAGTTCATTGGTCACACAATTTTAACATTAATGGTCAAGTAGAAAAATAAACTAAATATATTTCTTTTATAAACATTTTGTTATATTTTATTCTGCAAATACCTATATTGGATTTTTTATTAATGAATATTAATAATAATTGCTGTTCTCTTAATTGTCCCAGAGCTAATTAGATGATAACTGACATTTTTCAACTTTAATTAGACATACATTATATGGTATATAGACGGAGAATTTTAATATTGTTAAAATATCTTTTTTAAGCAAAAATATTTGCAGAATGTATATTTTTAAAAAAAATTAAATTATACAATATTTTCTTGAAAGGAATCTGCTTTTAAAATATTTACCATTAGTTAGTATAATAATAGTTATCCCTATATTTATTGCAGTTTCTTCGAAAATTTAAATACAAAATTCTATAAATCACATAATAATGTTATTAACATTTCCTCGAAAACTAAATTACCTGTTAATTCCAAATGACATTATCATGTATCAATTAGTTGTTGATTTCAAAAATTACATTATAATGTCATTAACGAGAGATGCAAGTTATTTGTTGATTTTAAATATTCGAAAACTAAATTAGTTGTTGATTTCAAAAATTACATTATAATGTCATTAACGAGAGATGCAAGTAATTTGTTGATTTTTAATCTTAAGGGAAATTTTAAGTAGGTACCTACCTATTATTGATTTGATTGGTTGGATTATTGAGGGTACAGCTATATAAACAGAGATCAGTTTAAGAGTTTATGTAGTGTCTTATAATATTTCATAGTAGTATTTATACGATATACAGACGAAGAATTTTTAAGCTATGGAACGAAAAATTTTATCGACCAGAGGAAGAGAGAAATTTACCACTGATGGTTTCATGTATGTTTTTGACGCTGTTAGTAAAAGCGATGAATCCCTAAAATTTTGGAGGTGTGAGAGGAAACAAACGTGCAAAGCAAGAATACATACAAGAGATGGTGAAGTCATCAAGAAAGTAAATGTTCACACTCACGACTCCTCGGCGATGGACGTGGAAGTAGCACAAGTTGTTACAAAAATGAAAAAGCGTGCTACAGAAACAAACGAAGGGACAATAGTGGTAATCAATGAGTGCCTGAGAAATACAAGTCAAGCTTGTCATGGTCGGCTCCCAAACACTGGCGCGATGAGAAAATTCATCAGACGAAAACGTAACGAAGTTCATGCAGCCCCATCAAATCCGACAACTGTTGAAGAGTTAGTAATTCCCGAGTCTTATCGTGTTTACACGTTACAAGATGGTGTAGAAGAAAATTTTTTATTAGCAGATGATGGAGAAGGATTGCAATGAATTTTGATTTTCGGGAGAGAATCGTGGCAGCAACATCTACAGACCTCAGATGTGTGGTATGGTGACGGTACATTTGCTATAGCACCATCTCTATTTTTACAAGTATACACAGTTATGGCCACAAAATATAATGGAGTCCATCCAATATTTTATGCCATGCTGCCGAATAAAACAAGATCCACATATACCCGTATGTTTGAATTGATCAGACAAATTGTACCAAATTTGCAACCCAGAGCAATCCATTGCGATTTCGAACAGGCGGCATTTAAGGCAATGGAAGATTGTTTTCCAGGCGTCGACATCAATGGATGTTTTTTCCATTTGGCACAAAATATGAAGAAACAAGTGGCTGCTATGGGATATACGAGAGAGTATAATGCTGATCCACAATTCGCTTTAAATTGCAGAATGTTGACAGCATTAGCATTTGTTCCTATCGAACATTTAGATGATGCCTTTGCCGTTCTAGCGGAAGCTCTACCTGCTGAACACCAACCACTTGTAGACTGGTTTGAAGACTACTATATTGGACGTATGAACAGAAGAGGAAATGGCAGAAGACCAAGTTTATTTCCCCAAAGGATGTGGAACCTCTACCAGAGAACTCTGGATGGAGAAGACCGGACAAATAATCACGCTGAGGCCGCCCATAGAAGACTCAAGATGGAATTGGGAGCAGATCATCCAACCATATGGAAATTTATAGATGGCCTGCGTCAGGTGCAGAAAGGTCGAGATGTCTATTTCGAGCAACTTGTGGCAGGTAATCTCCCACCATTGAAATTAAGAAAATACAGAGACGCAGATGATCGCATTTCACGGCTTGTGGGAAATTTTGATGCAAACGGGGATGTTTTAGAATTTTTAAGAGGACTAGCACATAATTATAATATGTAAGTAGGTACTTTATTTTAATTAATATTTCGTGAATAAGTTTTGTAGGTTAAATATAAATGTCTTGTATGTAAGTATAAATGTTTCAGAATTTTTAATTGGACTAGCACATATCTAATTATAACATGTAAATACTTTATTTTAATTAATATTTCGTGAATAAGTTTTGTAGGTTAAATATAAATGTTTTGTATGTAAATATAAATGTTTCAGGATTTTTAATTGGACTAGCACATATCTAATTATAACATGTAAATAATAACTAAAATAAAATATTCATTTTTCCAAAATCTTGTTTATTCATTTATTTATATATAATATCTACAGCTAGAAGCCAATTACAGATATTACATTAACTATGAGCTAAATAACAAGCACACACACATAAGTATAAAATTGACATATACAAATCTACCATTAATATTAAAATTTTGTGATCAATGGACTCCAATGTATCTATTTAAATAACTATATTAAAAGATTTTTTTCAAAATAATGTCTTACTAATAGACTCCAATGTAGGTATTTAGTCAACTAAAATAAAATCTCTGACGCCGAAATGGCCGACGCCGAAACGGCCTACGCCGAAACGGCTCTACGCCCAAACGGCCACGCCGAAATGGCCACGCCGAAACGGCGACGCCGAAATGTCCTAGACCCTCCTATAGGTACTCACCCGTTTACAATGAAAAGACTTTTTATTGTATAAACATCAGTTTGAATTTTAAACGGTTTGGCACTAACAAGAGCGGACTTGTGGGGCTTGTGCATATTTCATATGGTTTTCAACATTAATGGACTTATGCAGATTTCATTTTGCAATTTTAGCAAAATCTAGTGAACTATATTAGAAGAAAACAAAGCTGTACCGGGTGTCCCAATAAGAATGGCGCTCGGCCATATCTCAGGAACCGTGTATAGTACAGCTTTGGGAAAAAAATTTTATAACAAAAGTTGTCTCGAGAAAAGCCTGGAAATTATTTTCATAATTGTAAGTCCACCGCTAGAGGGCGTAATTGAATATCAAAAATTAAAAAATCGAAATTTTACAAAATTTGCCTAATGAAAGGGCACTGTAAATCCGATTATCGTATTCTTCATAAAATTCTGCGCATATTTTATTTCACAAGTTTAAGTCTACCTGTGCAAATAAGAGGTGGGGGTGAGTGGGAACCTTGTTATGAAAAAATCGCTGTAAGTCCGGTTCTGCTTAATCGATTTTTGCAAACTTGGTCTTGTTGAAAACAGCTCTTTTTCGTCAATGTAATAGTTATAATTTGGAAACAGTCTATTACGTAATATGCCGGCTAGGAGGCGCTATTTATTTTCTTATTAGGAATCTAGTTTTCTTTGGAAAATATTAAATACAAGTATGTATTTTTTTTCCCTGTATTACAAAATTAGACCAAATTAGCAACAGAATGCCGAAAACCGCATGTCTATACCTTTTTATATCTCGAGATATCTTAAGAAACGTGTAAATTTTAAACATAACTGTTGCTGTCATATAAGTGGAAATATATAGAAGCAAGTAGTGTGCTATGGAAAAGAAACATTTTCCAGATGTCACCGTATATAATAAATCAAAACAAAATAAAAAAAACTCTACTACTGGGGTGACGTCTTTGGGGATATTTCATTGCATATATTCTAGCCGCAACATTTGCATTTCTTATGCATTCAAAGAATGTGGCTATCATGTCAAATGCTTCTTAGTTTGTAAGAATCATCTTGAATTTCACTCAGTATAAATTTTTTATAAAATTTAATAGAAACAAACCGCAGCAAACCATCAATGAAAAAATTTTTATGTTTTACTGATTTGACACATAATTTGACACATTATGACTTTTTGAAGTTAATACTTCTAATAGTTCTATTTTTTTTATCCAAAGCACACTACTTGTTTCCACTGACTTCCTTAACTTAGTTTACCGGTGACAATAACAGTTATGTATTTATCTTAGTTGGGAATAGGATAATTGATATTAAAATATAATGAAATAAAAATTAAAAATGTGTGTAGAAAATCTGACGTTTTTACATTTACTACGATTCATCGAGAGAAAAACAAATGCGCGGAGGCAAAAATTCATAAAAATTTACATATTAACGCTATTTTTTGGTATTATTTTAAGTATTAAAATTAGTGTAATATTTAAATAAAAATAAAATTAAACTGTTTACAATATATTTATTTCGTTAAAATCATAATAATAGAAGTATAACTTCTTACTCGCGTACAAAGTACACACATTCTTTTTTGGTATATTTTATAGTATTATTTGTCTTATTGTTGTTTTTTTCATTATATACGGTGACATCTGGACAATATTCCTTTGTTTTTTTTTCCATAGCACACTACGTGCTTCTTATTTCTACTTATATGACAGCAACAGTTATGTTTAAAATTTACACGTTTCTTAAGCTATCTCGCGATAGAAAAAAGGTATCGACATGCGGTTTTTGGTATTCTGTTACTAATTTGGTCTAATTTTGTAGCACAGGAAAAAAGATACATACTTGTATTTAATATTTTCCAAAGAAAACTAGATTTCTAAAAAAAAATAAATAGCGCCTTCTAGCCGACATATTACGTAATAGACTGTTTCCAAATTATAACTATTACATTGACGAAAAAGAGCTGTTTTCAACAAGACCAAGTTTGTAAAAATCGATTAAGCAGAACCGGACTTACAGCGACTTTTTCATAACAAGGTTCCCACTCACCCCCACCTCTTATTTGCACAGGTAAACTTGTGAAATAAAATATGCACAGAATTGTATGAAGAATAGGATGATTGGATTTCCAGTGCCCTTTCATTAGGCAAATTTTGTAAAATTTCGATTTTAAATTTTTGATATTCAATTACGCCCTCTAGCGTTGGACTTACAACTATGAAAATAATTTCCAGGCTTTTCTCGGGTCAACTTTTGTTATAAAAATTTTTTTCCCAAAGCTGTAGTTTAAACGGTTCCTGAGATATGGCCGAGAGCCATTCTTATTGGGACACCCGGTACATAGCCTTTGGATATTGTTAGCAGATGCCATCAAAAGTCTAAAAACGAATATTTAGTCCAATTAATGAAGCTTAAAATAGGACAAAACCTCGCAATTTTTACAGAATGGATCGATTTGCTTGAAAATTTAAGAATAAGTAGTGGCTATAATCCAAGGATCAAAATCTATATCATGCCGAAAGGCGCTTTTACCATGGGGGTGGTTGCCACCCCATCTCGTGGGTGGAAATTTTTTATTATATTTTAAGTGCAAAAACGTGCATTCTAAGCAAAAAACATTCTATACATTTTTTTGATAAAATTGATAGTTTTCGATTTATTCGCTATCGAAAGTGTTAGTTTTATATCGAAAAAATCAATGTTTTTAATAAGTTTTCTGCTAATAAATCCAAAAGTTTTCGTTTTATCAAAACAACTTTACTTAACAAACACGTACCTTTTAAAAAAATTAACAAACCTGTTTTTTTAATTTTCTTTAAGACCAATAGTAATGGAGCTATACTTTATTATATGTTGGCACTTCTTCGTCAAATGCTAAATATTGTAGTTTCAAAGTCAAAAGACGGGAAAACTATGCATTTTTCGAGGACAACTTGTTTAAACTAATTTAAAGTACTTAAAAATATCTATCTCCAGAAATAAAACAACAATCTCTAGCTCAAAAATTAAGTGACTTATAATGAAAAAAATGTCAGTCCCTATTTTTTTCAGCGAAAAAGTGATTAAAAGCAACCCCCTAATCACCACCCTAATTAAAATTAGTGATTGACCTTATTTGGTGTTTTTTACTTATGTAGGTATTATTGATATGTTCTAAAAGTTTGACCGGCTTATAATGATTAGGTCAAAACGGCAAACAGGTGTATGTTTTCAAAAAACTTTTGATAGTGTGTAAAAAATATTTTATTATCAGCTAAGTATTTTCGACACATAACGTGCCATCATCAGAGCTTCCTAAAAGGACATATTTAAGATAAGATTTTTTTTTATATAAAAAATGAGTGAAAAACTTACGTCCTCTTAAAAAACCTTCATAGAAGAGCAATTGCTAAACGACACAATAAAAAACATGGATACTGGGCAAAAGCCACAGATATACGGTACAATAACCCTTTAAAATGAATAAAATCACATCTAAATTCTTTTATTAATTAATAAGACAACATGGCTGATTCAAACCATTTTGAGCCCACGTGAACAGCAGATCAGCTGAGGAAGACTGTCATTTATTAAAATGATAAAGAAGGAACTACAATCTTATGCGACCTCTATGTTCATAAATATTAATTAAAAATTGTAAATGACTAAAAAGCCATATATAGGTTAAATGAATTTAAAGTTAAGATACTAAATTTTAAAGTTAAATTTTTAAAAAATTTCTATTATTACTATTGAAGTGAAATGTTAACGTGTATATTAAAAGTTATCAAAATTCTTCCAAAAAACAAAACTGTTATAGTTTGACCAAGTGTAGAAGTTAGATGAAATCATACCTAGGAGAAATATCATTTGACAAGCTCAGAGTTCGAAAGCTGTTATTAAAAATTAAAAATCTTATTGATTAATTCAGACAAATAACAAATATTTACTTGTTTACAAATATGTAAACAATGAACGAAAACTCAAGAATACCTAAAAGTAATGTTCAAAAAACTTTCATAAATTGTTGGGTATACTGTATATTAAACCAAAATTACTAAAGAAATTTCTTAAAAATGGGATCAAATTTACAATTTAATTGAATCTGGGTGTTAACACAGTTTTGAGGGTTTCTTTTCATTTCTCTACTTATTTCTAGATCTTCTAGTAGATTCATTTTGGTATAGTTATTATTAGGTATGCTGTGTAAGATCCTACTATCTCTTTGTGGACTAAAGCTATGTTTCGATGCATGTAAATGATGACCAAAACTAGATTTATCGATCTTTGACATATGCTCTTTGATACGAGTATCCAAAGGTCGCATCGTTCTACCCACGTAGGTCACAGGGCATTCACCACATGACAATTTATAAATGCCACTTTTTGAAGTTTTTTTTTAATTTTGTCTTTAGTATGAGAAAAAATTGACTTGATGTTATCTTTGCATTTAAATGAAAGTTTTTAAGTTAGGAATGTTATTTAAGATTTTTGCTATATTGTCTCAAGGATAACCTATGTATGATATAGATCTATACATAATCCGATCTATACATAATTCCAATCCAGATGATTAGTTTAATTAACGAATTTTTGTAGTTCGAAAAAAAAATGGCCTTTTCTTCAGAATAGCAAGATTAGCCTCAGAGATACGAAAAAATGTTTAATTCTGACATTGTATCTTATTTAATTCCCAAGAACCTGGTTTGCAAAAAGTTTTTCTACTGCAAAAATTGAGTGATCTATTATTGACAATTAAAACTTGTAATAACATGCTAAAACCACCCTTACCAACCTTTTCAAAGTCACCTTTTTTTCGACTGAGGATTTTAAAAAGATTTAATATTAATAGTCTCATAGATCTTGTAAAAACCTACAAAATTACTTTTTAACAAACGTTCTAAGATAAAAAATAAAAAAGTTACGGTTAAAAAATCAATATATGTTTTTGAAAAAAAAAAAGGAGAAATCCAATTGGAAGCATAATAATATAAGGTGGCGGTGTTTAGTCATTGGCCTTATTCGTTCTTATTTATTTATGTATAATTAATTATGTATTATAATAGATTGTAGAAGTTTGACTGGCTTAGAATGATTAGTTAAAAAAAAACTGGGGTTAAAAGCGAATAAAGAATTTTTCTAGTTTGGCAAAAATGGCTTTTTCTTCAGAATAGCAAGATTAGGATCAGAGATACGAAAAAATATTTCAATATAAAATTGTAGGTTATTTAATTACCAAGAAATTGGTTTGAAAAAATTTTTGCTATGGCAAAAATTGAGTGAATCGTAAATGAGTATACCATCTAAAACATTGATTTTTTAGATATAAAACTAACACTTTCGATAGCGAATAAATTAAAAACTATTAATTTTATCAAAAAAAGTATAGAACATTTTTTGCTTAGAATGAATGTTTTTATTACCTTTTGCGATCAAAATATAATAAAAAATTTCCACCTCTGAGATGGGGTTACAACCACCCCCATGGTAAAAGTGACCTTCGGCATCATATATATTTTGATCCTTGGACTATCCACTACTTATTCTCAAATTTTCAAGCAAATCGATCCATTCTGTAAAAATTGCGAGGTGAAAAGCTTCGGTTCCTGGCCTAATTAGACCTATGATAAGCTTAGTAATTTCATGCTATATATTTTGAATTAAAATAACTAATTCAAAAAATATTGCCTCTATAGTCTATATTATAGAGCTTCCAAATATAATTGTTTTATGCAAATTGGTAACGTGTTGTTAAATTTGCCTACGTTTGTATGGCGTAGAGAATGCAGCAAACATTTTAACGGGCATGTTCTATGATCTACGCAATTTAGACCTCTATGAATTTGCCGGTGGTCGTCTCAGTCACATTTCAAACGTTGACGTGTGTGTACACTTCGAGGTGCATTAAGTGAATATTTCATAAAAGGGTACTTTACCAATGAAGCAGGCAACTGCATAATTACATGAGCGCTATAGTCAGAGGACTGTCGCCCGTCGCCTCCTTGTGACGCAGTCTACAGTCTCAATTGCTTACTGTCGATACCAGGAGACCGGCAGCAGCAGTTGATGACCAGGCTCGTCTCGGTGCCGTATATTGCCAAAGAGAGATGATCGATTCATCGTATTGAGTGTCTTACGGAATCGTCACGCGACAGGACTTGAGCTTCAACAATCATTCAGGAATGTTCGACGTGTCACCGTCACTCAGTGGATAGTTAGGGGAAGACTTAAGGCTGTTACTTTGACTTTCAGACAAGCTAACAAAGGGTGTCCTTCGGGCCGGAAAATTAAAACTGTCAAAATGTCACTTGGGATACAAATCGGTAATTTTAGAACTCTTGTGTAATTATAAATGATTATTTCATTCATAGGAGATTCTGACCAATAGAAATCTACAGAAATAAAAATTAAAGTGATAATTTTTGATAATATCCCGTCTTCAAGTATATTACGTCAAATGTCCTTCGTTGCTACGAAAAAATACATTCAGTGACATTCATGACAATTAATGTTTTAAAAGTTATGAAAGTGATGACTTTCAAGCGTCAAATATTTATAACAACTGTGTACTAATTTGTACTTACATAAATAAATTACAATAAAATTTTGGTTTTGAACAGTTTTATTCATGAAATAATCGCAACAAATTGCACTCGATCTCTAAAATTATTATCGAATTGTTGCCCTCGTGACACTTTGACATAATTTCACTCCCCTTCGAGTCGTGAAATTAAAACTGTCAAAGTGTCACTCGGGAAAAATTCGATAATTTTAGAGCTCTTGTTCAATTACTACTGATTATTTCATTCATAGAAGATTCTGACCAATAGAAAGCTACAGAAATAAAAATTAAACTGATAATTTTTGAAAATTTCCCGTCGTCAAGTATATTACGTCAGATGCCCTTCGTTGCTATGAAAAAATACATTCAGTGACATTAATGACAATTATTGTTTTAAAAATTATAAAAGTGATGTGTTTCAACCGTCAAATATTTATAACAACGGTGTGTTTAATTGTACTAATTTGTACTTACATAAATAAATTACAATAAAATTTTGGTTTTGAACAGTTTTATTCATGAAATAATCGCAACAAATTGCACTCGAACTCTAAAATTAATATAGAATTTTTGCCCTCGTGACATTTTGACATAATTTCACTCGCCTTTGGCTCGTGAAATTAAAACTGTCAAAGTGTCACTCGGGAAAAATTCAATAATTTTAGAGCTCTTGTGCAATTACTACTGTTAATTTTTTTTCTCATCGAAAAAAAAATTAAAATGGTTTAGGCATTCCTACGCTACTTCAACTGCTCTTATATTGAAGTTACATTATAAAATGAACACATTGATTAGAAATACAATTAATACTATACAATAATACATTTCCTATCGATATTCGTTGACCTTTTTAGATAAATTATCACAGTTAGGCTTCCAAATGAGTACTATCTTATTGATTCAAAGAGAAACTTATTTCAATCATTTTTATTGTCGGGAGACGTGTTTTGTCAGTTAGATGAAAGTGATAATGAATTGTATAAGACTATTACAATAATATTAATTATCGTGATGTCTATCGTAATGCATGTTGATGCACTAATCAGGTGTAAAGTAATAGAGTGCATTAAGTTTGATTGCATTTGCTTTGATAACAATAGATTAATTTTATGTCACATAAACGTTACAAACCACTTTTTATAATTGAATGTATCACCATTGAATACTAATTAAACTATACAGGGTGATCAACTTCTGTGACAAAGTCCATTATATCTGTTATTATAAAATATATGAAAAAAAGTTGTTAATAAAAAATATAGACACCTTTAATGTACACATTTTAAAATTAGTGGGAAATATACAGGGTCCTCCATAACACGGTGCCAAACCAAAATTATGTTTTTTTTAAATGGAACACCCTGTATATTATTTAAAATCTAGTTTCTCTACATTTTTCTGATTCTAGAGATATAACACTTTTCTAGGGTTATACTGAGTGTTTCAAAGTTATGAGCACTTTTATCAAAAAATCATACTGATTTGATCGCCCTGTATGATTCTAACAGTACAATATAAACTTATTTTTTTACTGCTGTTGACTGTAAATATTAAAGTAGTTTTGCAACAACGTACAATTTTTTTATCACTACACAAATTGTATACAGGGTAAGTCAAAATAGAAATAAAAGATTTTCTTCATATTTTTAAATGGATCACCCTGTATTTTATATTACCATCGAAAAGTTCTTTCATTATGCTTGCATATCTTTTAAATATTCCCTATACCTAAAGTTATTAGTTTTCGAGATATTATTGTTGATAACTCATAGATACGTTTATTACAGTAAATTAATTAACCTTAATATTAGAAACCTCCAATGAGTTTGTTAATGATAATTAAAATTATACTGCATTTCATTTTTTCTCCAAGTTTATGGTAAATTCTATACAATAACGACAATTTTATATTTACTAACAAAATGATATTAGACTAAGTTTTCACTATAATGGCATATAACATATCCCACCAGAATGAAAACAATGGGAACCTTCTCTGGTTACACCTCCGAGGCTTCTACAATTTGCAAGCCATACGGATGCTGAGACTAAGGAAGATGAGGGAATTCTACAATTTACAATTCACGTCACATCTGCTCAGCGCGGTAAAGTTCCAACGAGACTGGTTCCCTTCATACTCCACACAGAGTAAATGTAAATCAAAAATGAATAACCATTTTCAATTTCGTTGCAAAACGAAAATACAGCCGAACCATATTCCAGTCCAATCAGAGAGTGCTGCAAGCACCTCTACCGGTTTCGAAACTTATTAGTCTCTCATCAGGAGGCACATATGCTGCCCTCCCTGATCCAACCAAAACAAACCCCAGCGTGCAGTCCCGAATTGCAACGAACGAAATGGCATAGATGCCCTAGCGGCAACTGCTAGCAAAAGACTAAGTTTTCACTATAATGGCATATAACATATCCCACCAGAATGAAAACAATGGGAACCTTCTCTGGTTACACCTCCGAGGCTTCTACAATTTGCAAGCCATACGGATGCTGAGACTAAGGAAGATGAGGGAATTCTACAATTTACAATTCACGTCACATCTGCTCAGCGCGGTAAAGTTCCAACGAGACTGGTTCCCTTCATACTCCACACAGAGTAAATGTAAATCAAAAATGAATAACCATTTTCAATTTCGTTGCAAAACGAAAATACAGCCGAACCATATTCCAGTCCAATCAGAGAGTGCTGCAAGCACCTCTACCGGTTTCGAAACTTATTAGTCTCTCATCAGGAGGCACATATGCTGCCCTCCCTGATCCAACCAAAACAAACCCCAGCGTGCAGTCCCGAATTGCAACGAACGAAATGGCATAGATGCCCTAGCGGCAACTGCTAGCAAAAGACTAAGTTTTCACTATAATGGCATATAACATATCCCACCAGAATGAAAACAATGGGAACCTTCTCTGGTTACACCTCCGAGGCTTCTACAATTTGCAAGCCATACGGATGCTGAGACTAAGGAAGATGAGGGAATTCTACAATTTACAATTCACGTCACATCTGCTCAGCGCGGTAAAGTTCCAACGAGACTGGTTCCCTTCATACTCCACACAGAGTAAATGTAAATCAAAAATGAATAACCATTTTCAATTTCGTTGCAAAACGAAAATACAGCCGAACCATATTCCAGTCCAATCAGAGAGTGCTGCAAGCACCTCTACCGGTTTCGAAACTTATTAGTCTCTCATCAGGAGGCACATATGCTGCCCTCCCTGATCCAACCAAAACAAACCCCAGCGTGCAGTCCCGAATTGCAACGAACGAAATGGCATAGATGCCCTAGCGGCAACTGCTAGCAAAAGACTAAGTTTTCACTATAATGGCATATAACATATCCCACCAGAATGAAAACAATGGGAACCTTCTCTGGTTACACCTCCGAGGCTTCTACAATTTGCAAGCCATACGGATGCTGAGACTAAGGAAGATGAGGGAATTCTACAATTTACAATTCACGTCACATCTGCTCAGCGCGGTAAAGTTCCAACGAGACTGGTTCCCTTCATACTCCACACAGAGTAAATGTAAATCAAAAATGAATAACCATTTTCAATTTCGTTGCAAAACGAAAATACAGCCGAACCATATTCCAGTCCAATCAGAGAGTGCTGCAAGCACCTCTACCGGTTTCGAAACTTATTAGTCTCTCATCAGGAGGCACATATGCTGCCCTCCCTGATCCAACCAAAACAAACCCCAGCGTGCAGTCCCGAATTGCAACGAACGAAATGGCATAGATGCCCTAGCGGCAACTGCTAGCAAAAGACTAAGTTTTCACTATAATGGCATATAACATATCCCACCAGAATGAAAACAATGGGAACCTTCTCTGGTTACACCTCCGAGGCTTCTACAATTTGCAAGCCATACGGATGCTGAGACTAAGGAAGATGAGGGAATTCTACAATTTACAATTCACGTCACATCTGCTCAGCGCGGTAAAGTTCCAACGAGACTGGTTCCCTTCATACTCCACACAGAGTAAATGTAAATCAAAAATGAATAACCATTTTCAATTTCGTTGCAAAACGAAAATACAGCCGAACCATATTCCAGTCCAATCAGAGAGTGCTGCAAGCACCTCTACCGGTTTCGAAACTTATTAGTCTCTCATCAGGAGGCACATATGCTGCCCTCCCTGATCCAACCAAAACAAACCCCAGCGTGCAGTCCCGAATTGCAACGAACGAAATGGCATAGATGCCCTAGCGGCAACTGCTAGCAAAAGACTAAGTTTTCACTATAATGGCATATAACATATCCCACCAGAATGAAAACAATGGGAACCTTCTCTGGTTACACCTCCGAGGCTTCTACAATTTGCAAGCCATACGGATGCTGAGACTAAGGAAGATGAGGGAATTCTACAATTTACAATTCACGTCACATCTGCTCAGCGCGGTAAAGTTCCAACGAGACTGGTTCCCTTCATACTCCACACAGAGTAAATGTAAATCAAAAATGAATAACCATTTTCAATTTCGTTGCAAAACGAAAATACAGCCGAACCATATTCCAGTCCAATCAGAGAGTGCTGCAAGCACCTCTACCGGTTTCGAAACTTATTAGTCTCTCATCAGGAGGCACATATGCTGCCCTCCCTGATCCAACCAAAACAAACCCCAGCGTGCAGTCCCGAATTGCAACGAACGAAATGGCATAGATGCCCTAGCGGCAACTGCTAGCAAAAGACTAAGTTTTCACTATAATGGCATATAACATATCCCACCAGAATGAAAACAATGGGAACCTTCTCTGGTTACACCTCCGAGGCTTCTACAATTTGCAAGCCATACGGATGCTGAGACTAAGGAAGATGAGGGAATTCTACAATTTACAATTCACGTCACATCTGCTCAGCGCGGTAAAGTTCCAACGAGACTGGTTCCCTTCATACTCCACACAGAGTAAATGTAAATCAAAAATGAATAACCATTTTCAATTTCGTTGCAAAACGAAAATACAGCCGAACCATATTCCAGTCCAATCAGAGAGTGCTGCAAGCACCTCTACCGGTTTCGAAACTTATTAGTCTCTCATCAGGAGGCACATATGCTGCCCTCCCTGATCCAACCAAAACAAACCCCAGCGTGCAGTCCCGAATTGCAACGAACGAAATGGCATAGATGCCCTAGCGGCAACTGCTAGCAAAAGACTAAGTTTTCACTATAATGGCATATAACATATCCCACCAGAATGAAAACAATGGGAACCTTCTCTGGTTACACCTCCGAGGCTTCTACAATTTGCAAGCCATACGGATGCTGAGACTAAGGAAGATGAGGGAATTCTACAATTTACAATTCACGTCACATCTGCTCAGCGCGGTAAAGTTCCAACGAGACTGGTTCCCTTCATACTCCACACAGAGTAAATGTAAATCAAAAATGAATAACCATTTTTGACTCTGATTGGACTGGAATATGGTTCGGCTGTATTTTCGTTTTGCAACGAAATTGAAAATGGTTATTCATTTTTGATTTACATTTACTCTGTGTGGAGTATGAAGGGAACCAGTCTCGTTGGAACTTTACCGCGCTGAGCAGATGTGACGTGAATTGTAAATTGTAGAATTCCCTCATCTTCCTTAGTCTCAGCATCCGTATGGCTTGCAAATTGTAGAAGCCTCGGAGGTGTAACCAGAGAAGGTTCCCATTGTTTTCATTCTGGTGGGATATGTTATATGCCATTATAGTGAAAACTTAGTCTTTTGCTAGCAGTTGCCGCTAGGGCATCTATGCCATTTCGTTCGTTGCAATTCGGGACTGCACGCTGGGGTTTGTTTTGGTTGGATCAGGGAGGGCAGCATATGTGCCTCCTGATGAGAGACTAATAAGTTTCGAAACCGGTAGAGGTGCTTGCAGCACTCTCTGATTGGACTGGAATATGGTTCGGCTGTATTTTCGTTTTGCAACGAAATTGAAAATGGTTATTCATTTTTGATTTACATTTACTCTGTGTGGAGTATGAAGGGAACCAGTCTCGTTGGAACTTTACCGCGCTGAGCAGATGTGACGTGAATTGTAAATTGTAGAATTCCCTCATCTTCCTTAGTCTCAGCATCTGTATGGCTTGCAAATTGTAGAAGCCTCGGAGGTGTAACCAGAGAAGGTTCCCATTGTTTTCATTCTGGTGGGATATGTTATATGCCATTATAGTGAAAACTTAGTCTTTTGCTAGCAGTTGCCGCTAGGGCATCTATGCCATTTCGTTCGTTGCAATTCGGGACTGCACGCTGGGGTTTGTTTTGGTTGGATCAGGGAGGGCAGCATATGTGCCTCCTGATGAGAGACTAATAAGTTTCGAAACCGGTAGAGGTGCTTGCAGCACTCTCTGATTGGACTGGAATATGGTTCGGCTGTATTTTCGTTTTGCAACGAAATTGAAAATGGTTATTCATTTTTGATTTACATTTACTCTGTGTGGAGTATGAAGGGAACCAGTCTCGTTGGAACTTTACCGCGCTGAGCAGATGTGACGTGAATTGTAAATTGTAGAATTCCCTCATCTTCCTTAGTCTCAGCATCCGTATGGCTTGCAAATTGTAGAAGCCTCGGAGGTGTAACCAGAGAAGGTTCCCATTGTTTTCATTCTGGTGGGATATGTTATATGCCATTATAGTGAAAACTTAGTCTTTTGCTAGCAGTTGCCGCTAGGGCATCTATGCCATTTCGTTCGTTGCAATTCGGGACTGCACGCTGGGGTTTGTTTTGGTTGGATCAGGGAGGGCAGCATATGTGCCTCCTGATGAGAGACTAATAAGTTTCGAAACCGGTAGAGGTGCTTGCAGCACTCTCTGATTGGACTGGAATATGGTTCGGCTGTATTTTCGTTTTGCAACGAAATTGAAAATGGTTATTCATTTTTGATTTACATTTACTCTGTGTGGAGTATGAAGGGAACCAGTCTCGTTGGAACTTTACCGCGCTGAGCAGATGTGACGTGAATTGTAAATTGTAGAATTCCCTCATCTTCCTTAGTCTCAGCATCCGTATGGCTTGCAAATTGTAGAAGCCTCGGAGGTGTAACCAGAGAAGGTTCCCATTGTTTTCATTCTGGTGGGATATGTTATATGCCATTATAGTGAAAACTTAGTCTTTTGCTAGCAGTTGCCGCTAGGGCATCTATGCCATTTCGTTCGTTGCAATTCGGGACTGCACGCTGGGGTTTGTTTTGGTTGGATCAGGGAGGGCAGCATATGTGCCTCCTGATGAGAGACTAATAAGTTTCGAAACCGGTAGAGGTGCTTGCAGCACTCTCTGATTGGACTGGAATATGGTTCGGCTGTATTTTCGTTTTGCAACGAAATTGAAAATGGTTATTCATTTTTGATTTACATTTACTCTGTGTGGAGTATGAAGGGAACCAGTCTCGTTGGAACTTTACCGCGCTGAGCAGATGTGACGTGAATTGTAAATTGTAGAATTCCCTCATCTTCCTTAGTCTCAGCATCCGTATGGCTTGCAAATTGTAGAAGCCTCGGAGGTGTAACCAGAGAAGGTTCCCATTGTTTTCATTCTGGTGGGATATGTTATATGCCATTATAGTGAAAACTTAGTCTTTTGCTAGCAGTTGCCGCTAGGGCATCTATGCCATTTCGTTCGTTGCAATTCGGGACTGCACGCTGGGGTTTGTTTTGGTTGGATCAGGGAGGGCAGCATATGTGCCTCCTGATGAGAGACTAATAAGTTTCGAAACCGGTAGAGGTGCTTGCAGCACTCTCTGATTGGACTGGAATATGGTTCGGCTGTATTTTCGTTTTGCAACGAAATTGAAAATGGTTATTCATTTTTGATTTACATTTACTCTGTGTGGAGTATGAAGGGAACCAGTCTCGTTGGAACTTTACCGCGCTGAGCAGATGTGACGTGAATTGTAAATTGTAGAATTCCCTCATCTTCCTTAGTCTCAGCATCCGTATGGCTTGCAAATTGTAGAAGCCTCGGAGGTGTAACCAGAGAAGGTTCCCATTGTTTTCATTCTGGTGGGATATGTTATATGCCATTATAGTGAAAACTTAGTCTTTTGCTAGCAGTTGCCGCTAGGGCATCTATGCCATTTCGTTCGTTGCAATTCGGGACTGCACGCTGGGGTTTGTTTTGGTTGGATCAGGGAGGGCAGCATATGTGCCTCCTGATGAGAGACTAATAAGTTTCGAAACCGGTAGAGGTGCTTGCAGCACTCTCTGATTGGACTGGAATATGGTTCGGCTGTATTTTCGTTTTGCAACGAAATTGAAAATGGTTATTCATTTTTGATTTACATTTACTCTGTGTGGAGTATGAAGGGAACCAGTCTCGTTGGAACTTTACCGCGCTGAGCAGATGTGACGTGAATTGTAAATTGTAGAATTCCCTCATCTTCCTTAGTCTCAGCATCCGTATGGCTTGCAAATTGTAGAAGCCTCGGAGGTGTAACCAGAGAAGGTTCCCATTGTTTTCATTCTGGTGGGATATGTTATATGCCATTATAGTGAAAACTTAGTCTTTTGCTAGCAGTTGCCGCTAGGGCATCTATGCCATTTCGTTCGTTGCAATTCGGGACTGCACGCTGGGGTTTGTTTTGGTTGGATCAGGGAGGGCAGCATATGTGCCTCCTGATGAGAGACTAATAAGTTTCGAAACCGGTAGAGGTGCTTGCAGCACTCTCTGATTGGACTGGAATATGGTTCGGCTGTATTTTCGTTTTGCAACGAAATTGAAAATGGTTATTCATTTTTGATTTACATTTACTCTGTGTGGAGTATGAAGGGAACCAGTCTCGTTGGAACTTTACCGCGCTGAGCAGATGTGACGTGAATTGTAAATTGTAGAATTCCCTCATCTTCCTTAGTCTCAGCATCCGTATGGCTTGCAAATTGTAGAAGCCTCGGAGGTGTAACCAGAGAAGGTTCCCATTGTTTTCATTCTGGTGGGATATGTTATATGCCATTATAGTGAAAACTTAGTCTTTTGCTAGCAGTTGCCGCTAGGGCATCTATGCCATTTCGTTCGTTGCAATTCGGGACTGCACGCTGGGGTTTGTTTTGGTTGGATCAGGGAGGGCAGCATATGTGCCTCCTGATGAGAGACTAATAAGTTTCGAAACCGGTAGAGGTGCTTGCAGCACTCTCTGATTGGACTGGAATATGGTTCGGCTGTATTTTCGTTTTGCAACGAAATTGAAAATGGTTATTCATTTTTAAAATGATATTAATTTTCCGCGAAGAAATGGAAACTATAAATTGCTGCAAGTTCTTGTTTAAGGTGGCTTTGAAATAATTGACACAAGAACTGTCAGATGTAAGATTTTAAGTATCTGTACGTTTTTATTTTTGTTATTGATTATAATTGTTTGCCATATTGTTATAACTGTTACCTAACAATGAATTTTAGTCGCGAAGAAACGACAGACATGATATGGATTTAGGAGATTGTTTCAAAAACTCATTAGTTGCCACAAGAATTTATAAGTAACGGTGTCCATAGCGTCAACAGCCAAATAAGAGAGCATTTGAGAACTTATTAGACAGGTTTAAACGTACTGGTTCTGTTTATGAAGCAAAAGAAAAAACAAAAATCATTATTACGGATGAAAGCGAATTAAAAGTTTTACTGCCTATTACAGAAAATCCTCATACAAGTATTCAAAATATTATAGGAGAGCAAGATATAAGCTATGGATCTATCCAAAACATACACAAAAAAAAACAACATGCACCCATATCATATATAATTACATCAGGAACTTGTTGGGGATGATTTCGAACGAAGAGTACAATTTTGTCAATGGTCACAACAACAAATAGTTATACATAGAGATTTTTTTGAGTTTGTTTTTTTTTAAGACGAAGCAACATTCCACAAAAATAGTAGTGTAAACAGACACAATTTTCATTATTATTCCACAACCAACCCGTACTGTGCTCAGACACAGAGTCAAACAAGATGGTCCTTAAATGTTTGGGGTGGAATCATAGGCAATTACGTTATAGGTCCTTTTTTCTTTGAGGAATCGGTAAATGGTGAGGTTTATTGAAATTTTCTGTGAATCATTTACCTATTCTACTTGAAAATGTACAATTAAACATCCGTCAACATATGTGGTACCTTCACGACAGAGCCCCTGCTCACCACAACGCACTTGTCAACGGTGAACTCGATGAACTATTTCCTGAAAGATGGACAGGAAGAGATGGGCCAGTTTACTGGCCACCCAGATCACCCGAATTAAACAAAGTTGACTTCTTTTTCTGGGGTTATATATTAAAGACGTAGTGTATAGGACACCTCCAACAATAGTTGACGATATGAAAATAAGGATTCAAAACGCCTTTTAAAGTGTCCACAACAAATGCTTACAAACATCAGTAGGTCTTTCGAAACTCGTCTCCAGGCTTGTGTAGACGTTATTAGAGGTCATTTTGAACACCTCTTATAACATAAAAAGTACGTTTAACATTTTTTTTAATTTATTTATTTTTTTAATAAATTTTAATAAACGAAAGTATTGGTATTAACAACTAAGTAATACATGTTGTTATCAACAATAAAACTAAAATATCTCGAAAACTAATAACTTTGGGTATAGGGAATATTTAAAATATATATGTAAGTATAGTGATAGAACTTTTCGATAATAATATAAAATACAGGGTGTTCCATTTAAAATTATAAAGAAAATCTTGTATTTATATTTCGACTTACCCTGTATGCAATTTGTGTAGTTATAAAAAAATTGTACATTGTTGCAAAACTACTTTAATATTGACAGTCAAAAGCATTAAAAAATAAGTTTATATTACACCGTTAGAAACATACAGGGCGATCAAATCAGTATGATTTTTTAATAAAAGTGCTCGTAACTTTGAAACACTCAGTATAACCCTAGACAAGTGTTATATCTCTAGAATCAGAAACATGTAGAGAAACCAGATTTTGAATAAAATACAGGGTGTTCCATTTAAAAAAACATAAATGTGGTTTGGCACCGTGTTATGGAAGACCGTGTATATTTTCACTAATTTTAAAATGGTGTCTATAACTTTTATTAACAATTTTTTTCCTATATTGTATAATAACAGATATATTGGACTTTGTCACAGAAGTTGATCACCCTGTATAATAATATAGGGTAGCGGAAAAGTATGGAAACACGATAATTTCTCTGAAACCAGTAAATATAGATATATTTATGAAATTCTAGGATTATAAATAAGATGATATCCTGCATTTTCTAGAATTAAAGATTTTTTTGTGCCAGAGGCAGTGGCGGATCTAGAAATTTGCCTTGGGAGGGGAAATTTGCCTTAGGGGGGAATTTCCAATGAAAAACCAGAAATAAAATACATAAATAATAACTTATAGGCATTAAGTTCCCTTAATTTTTATAACTAGCGTGTTTATTGGGTTGAGTTTGTCTTCCTGTGGTTTCGGTTTTATGTGACCTAATATATTTTATGTTTGAACAATGTTTTTTCTTTAATTTTGAACTTTGTTAGGGTGGACATTTCCTCATTTTCCCTCCCCGTAGATCTGCCACTGACCAGAGAGCATGTTTAACATCTGTTTTATCGGGAACGTGCGTCGTCGTGAATGATGTTTGCAAGACTATATCATGTATTATAGATAAATAAATAATCATAAACATTTCAATATTCATTTCAGTATCTACTGTTTATTTTGCCGCATACAGTATTTAATTATTTCAACCTCGATATTATCGTGTCCTGCAGCCTTACAACTTTTTGAATTTTAGGCAGGCCGCACATCAAAGAAACATGAAACGTAAATTACGTTTCATGGAAATAAACCACTGCTAAACAAATATACATCCGGACATTTATGATCCGAAAATAAAAATATGTCATGAGCATGAATCACACTCGTTTCATTGGTAGGCGGACTTTGAGATTTGTTTAGCAGTGTTTTAGTTTCATGAAACATGTTTTTCGTTTCATGTTTCATGTTTTTCGTTTCATGTTTCTTTGGTGTGTGGCTTGCCTTAGAACTGCTTTAGTAGAACTGAATTCTACTTCCTATGTTATAATTATTTATCTTGTTATTCATTAAAATTGTACTCCACCCTATCATTCTCTATTTGGTTGCGTTCTCCAATTAGTAATTTCATAAAATTTTCTCACCATCTTTCCGAAATCTCTGCATTTTTTAATAATATATCACCATCTTTCTACTAGAATGATTTTAATTATGTTATGTCTATCGTTAATGCACTAATTAGGTGTAAAGTAATAGAGTGCATTAGGTTTGATTGCATTTGCTTTGGTAACAAAAGATTAATTTTACGTTACATAAACGTGACAAACCTCTTTTTATAATTGATTGTACAACCATAGAATACTAATTAATTGTACTATACAGGGTGTTTCTTTAGCAAAGTAAAATACGTTTATTGAAAAAGGGGACACTTAGGCAATCACAAAAACCTCAAATTTAATGGCTTTTACCTCATCAATAACAAAGATACTAGGTGTTTTATGTATTTTGACAACTTTTTATTTGATTCATAAATTTTTGACCACACTGTATATTTATAATTAAGCGCTCAGAGCAACAGTGACCTAATTCACAGCCAATAATTTTGCCAAAACGCTTTTATTAGGTACATTAAAGTTATCCCTTATTTAAGTATTTTCAGATGCAGAGTGCCTCAAGGAACCAAAGCATTGATTGCAACATCTACCTTCATTATTTCACATGACTCATAACTGGTGGTGTGTGTTTTTATGAAAGTTCACCTTTAATCATATTTACAGCACATTTCTGATTTTTGACCCCACCTGGGGATCGAAAAGCTGCCCAGTTTGTGTTCACTGCGCAAAAAACCTGTGTATAGGACATCAATGAAGTATTTGTAGAGATTGTAGATAATATAAAAATAAACTATTCAACTCCTAACTTATAATGTAAAAATTTTCCGAAAGACTTCTCTTAGACCGAATTTCTGAAAGAATAAACATAAATAGCGTACTACAGCTATTTCTCAGTTAGAATTATTTTTCTTTAATTAGTTGGTTTGATTTAGAGCATGAGACATGACAGTTCAAATAAAACACCATATAATTATAGTAGTCCAAGTACTGAAGCTTGAAATAGGACAAAACCTCGCAATTTTTACAGAATGGATCGATTTGCTTGAAAATTTCAGAATAAGTAGTGGATAGTCCAAGGATCAAAATCGATATGATGCCGAAAGGCGCTTTTACCATGGGGGTGGTTGCCACCCCCTGTTGTGGGTGGAAATTTTTTATTATATTTTGACCGCAAAAGTTGGTAAAAACGTTCATTCTAAGCAAAAAATGTTCGATACATTTTTTTGATAAAATTAATAATTTTCGATTTATTCGCTATCGAAAGTGTTAGTATTATATCGAAAAATCAATGTTTTTAATCAGTTTTCTGGTAATAACTCCAAAAGTTTTCGTTTTATCAAAACAACCTTACTTAACAAAATTGTACTATTTGAAAAAGTAAACAAAACCGTGTTTTTTAATTTTCTTTAAGACCAACAGTAATTAAGATATACTTTATTGTATGTTAGCTCTCCTTTGTCAAATGCTAAATATTGTAGTTTCAAAGTCAAAAGACGGGAAAAATATGCTTTTTTCGAGAATAACTGGTTAAAACTAATTTAAATAATTTAAAAATATCTATTTCTAGAAATAAAAAAGAAGTCTCTAGCTCAAAAATTAAGTGACTTATAATGAAAAGAATATCAGTCCCTATTTTTTTCAGCGCAAAAGTGGTCGGAAGCAACCCCGTAATCACTACCCTAATTAAAACTAGTCATTGACCTTATTTGGTCTTATTTATTTATGAATTATTAATAGGTTAGAGAAGCTTGAGAGACTTAGAATGATTCGTTTTTAAAAAAGGGAAGTTAACAGCGATTAACGAATTTTTGTAGTTTGGAAAAAATGGCATTTTCTTCTGAATAGAAAGATTAGCATCAGAGATGTGAAAAAATGTTTAAATATTAAATTGTAGTTAATTTAATTTTCAAGAATTTGGTATCAAAAAAATTTTTCTGTAACAAAAATTAAGTGAGCTATTGACAATTAAAACTTTTAATAGCATGCAAAAACCACCTTTACCAACCCTTTCAAAGTCACCTCCTTTTGTGACTAAGGATTTTAATAAGATTTAATATTAATAGACGTGTAGATATTGTAAAAACCTACAAAATTCTTTTAAGCAAACTTTCTAAGATACAAAATAAAAAAGTTACGGTTAAAAAATCAATATATTTTTTTGAGAAAAAAAAAAGGAGAAATCCCATTGTAAGCATAATAATGTAAGTTAGCGGTGTTTTTAGTCATTGGCCTTATTCATTCTTCTTTATTTGTGTATTATTAATAGATTCTAGAAGTTTGACTGGCTTAAAATGATTAGTTTTTAGAAAATTGAAGTAAAAAGCGAATAAAGAATTTTTATAGTGTTGTAAAAAATGCTATTTTCTTCAGAATAGAAAGATTAGCATCAAAGATAGGGAAAAATGTTTAAATATGAAATTGTAGGTTAGTTAATTCTTAAGAACTTGGTGTGAAAAATTTTTTTCTACGACAAAAATTGAGTGAATAGTAAATGAGTATACTATAGAAGAACATTGATTTTTTCCATATAAAACTAACACTTTCGATAGCGAATAAATCGAAAGCTATTAGTTTTATCAAAAAATGTATACAACATTTTTTGCTTAGAATGAATGTTTTTATCAATTTTTGCTGTCAAAATATAATAAAAAATTTCCACCCCCGAGATGGGGTGGCAACCACCCCCATAATAAAAGCGCCTTTCGGCATCATATAGATTTTGATCCTTGGACCATCCACTACTTATTCTCAAATTTTCAAGCAAATCGATCCATTCTGTAAAAATTGCGGGGTGGAAAGCTTCGGTTCCTGGACTATAGAGATATATAATGTCAACAAAATTTAAGTCCCTTTTTTTACATAAAAATATTAGTTTTGATTTCAACACTTTATAAGAACAAAAGTGGGTAATTAATTAAAAAAAATTAAATCAGAACCAGCTGTTTCCTTCACATAAATATAAAAAAACTTCTTATTTTAGTCCCTTTTTAGACCCATTTATCCCAACCTCAATTGTACCTTGTTTCTTCTTGTTTTCTCCCATAAAATAAAATAAGATCTGTTACCGTCTTCTTTTCTTCAATAACAAACCATTTGCCTGGATAAACACACTGCAATCTTCCTTAAATTTTGTCAAAATATCAAATGGTTAAACGTCAAATATAAAACTGCTAAATAAATGTACTTCTATTACAACTCCTTCAGAGCCCCAGGATCGATAAACATATACAATTATTGTACTACCAGAACACCCTAGCAAAAGAAAAAATCAATAAAAATAACTGAACGAACCTCTTAAATCTTAAAACCAATAAACTGACCAAAAATGACTTCTGTTTACCTTTAACATGCAAAAGGGTCCATTAAACAACTCTCAGCCTGGCCATTAACAAACATCAAATTAATCTTTAGAGGTTCTTCCAAAACAAAGCTTCACGTGCCCCAAATTTCCAACACACCAACGGAAACCTCAACAAAATAATTTCCAGCACATCCCACCAGGGTCAGAAATTTTTTCATTTATTATAAATTAATAAATGAAAATAGTTTCTGTCCTTGTGGGATCGGTACTCACCGGAGGGACCGCAGACGTTCGGATACAATTAGCGTCTCTTTGCAAAGACAATGACGCCGACTTTGCAAAGTAACAAGACACTTACTCAACACACACTACACATTACACCTGCGTTAGTGATAAGTTATACAATTACGTGGCTAAAGGTTCTAGTTCTAAACCAAGCTCAGAATCAGAGAAAAAAAACATCCCACCAAAGTATTTAAAAACTACCATTTCAATTAAAAAAACTGAGAGTCCAAATCGCCGACCAGGCTTCAAGTGCTTTCTCAAAAATATTTACTGAAAAAGAATGAATGTTGTTACTTTGCTTCCAAGGCGTTCAAAAACAAAACAAAAATCTCTACAACAAAAATCTTCTCTCACTGACACAAAAAGCATATACATACATTCAAACATACAAAGTATACATCCAAGGAAAAAATAATCGGTAACTAAGTAACCAAAATTCAACAAACGTTACTACCAAATTTCCAACCGTAATAAGCGTAATACCTGAGCATAAATTTGGCTTTTGGTAGAACTACTTAACAATACAACTGTAGTATTTTGCTCAAACTTTTTTTTTTATTTTCTGCTGCGCCACTGCTCTCCTTTTTAACTGAAATACATGTTTTACTTGCCGCGCGCCAAACCACTTGGTTTGCGTTGCGTAGAAACCCTTTTTTATTTATTACCTAGGATGAAGCGAAACGACTTGGGTCGTTACAAAAAGTTTAGAAAGTGTATTTAAAAAGTATTACTTTTACAGTTTTAAAGTGTCAGTGGAGAGCGCAATCTTAGTGTAAATTCATTACCTACATGTCACAAGATAATATGTACATTTGCTTCTAATAAACGTATAGCACAAGAGACCTGTTCTTTATCAAACCCCAGCTATGGTTAAACGTCCACATCGAAGAAGAACCATCAATAAGTCCGCTGAAAAGGAGCTGCATGTCTGAACGGCATATCTCTTTATTCAACAACAGTGCCATCGGATTGTAAATTATATGAAATAAATCTTAAGGCACGTATCCATTAAGTTGGTGCTCCGTACTCCGTGTAACTGCTCCAATGGATACGGCATGCGCTCGTCTACATATAAACCGTTACCGATTGGATCGCCGAGGGTGAGCGCCGAGCGGGAGCACCAACGTATCCACTATGAGGAGCAGCTACGAAGAGCATGGAGCACGTACGTTTAAAGGAAAACAAAATGTGTGTAGCAGTATTCCTTGATTTAAAAAAAGCATTTGACAAGGTGTGACATACAGGCCTGTTGTATAAAATAAAAAAGGATATGCTTAATTAAATATATCTACCTGTTATTAAAATCATATATAAGTGAGCCATTTTTTCAAATCAAAGTGGATACCTCACTTTCAAATACAATCCGGAGTTCCTCAAGGCCCTCGGTCCCTTCCTTTATCTCCTTTATACTGCTGTCATATCTGCTGATGATGACATTATCATGGCCACGTTTGCCGACGATACAGGATTCTTTACTTTAGACGAAAATCCAGATAGAGCTTCTAACAAACTGCACAAACTGCACTCCTTAACAACTAGGAACGTTCTTCATCAATACAGGGTGTTTCTAAATAAGTACGACAAACTTTAAGGGGTAATTCTGCATAAAAAATAATGACCGTTTGCTTTACAAACATATGTCCGCAAATGCTTCCTTTTCGAGATTCGGGCTGTTGAATTTTTTCTTACAAACTGGCGGGTAATATGACCGGGTAATATGACCCCTATGCACGCCAATGGTGAATATAAAATTATTAATTGTATGTCAAAAAATGCGCAGTAACTACCTCTTAAAACCTACTAAATTTCATTTGCGTGTCTCAACCGGTTTAAGAGCAATAAATAAATCGTCAGTTTGTAAGAAAAAATTCAACATCCCGTATCTTCGAAAGGAAGCATTTGCGGACATATGTTTATAAAGCAAACGGTCATTATTTTATATGCAGAATTACCCCTTAAAGGTTTTCGCACACTATCATTGTTATATCCGGTATACAATGACACTTATCTGTTTAGCAACAATATTATTACAACTATATTCTTGAAGAATAAAGCTATAACATATTAAAAAAGTCACTAAAATTGGATAAGTGGTGTAGGAAATACGAGACATCAAAAATGTCCCATTTTTAAGGTGGTGCGTTAATTTAGATGCTTAGATTTAAATGCTAAGATTTAAATAACTTGATTTAAAAATGAAAGAGTGGGGCAAATGGTGAAAAGTCTTCACAAATAATTACGTCCACAACAACAAGGATAGACTGCCCACAATTTTATATAATTAACATTCCTATCCTTTTAACATCAGATGTTGAATATTATCTGGGACTCCACTTGGACCGAAGGCTGACATAGAAGTTACTATTATATCTAAGAAATAAGCTACAATTTAACTTTAAAAATGATTTTATTGACGTTTCAACTTCCACTTCGTCTTTAAAATACAAAATATCAATGGTTGAATAATATTTTATCTCGAGCTACACTGGTGGTGTACCTTGATACTCTTTGGGACATGACAGTCTGACCAATTATATCACAAAGTACATATTTATTAATTTTACAGTCACGTGAAGTGCCAACCGTGCTCTCTTTTCTTTTTACTATTATATATTTCTTACTACTCTTTGTCGACGTTTAAATTGGTAAACTGGTGAAGCTTGCTTCGCCACATTCCGTTGCAATCCGCTTTTAGATTCAATGGTTTTACTAGGAGGTCCAATATTAAATTGTATTGACTAGAACAACGCAAGAACATAGACACGTTTTCAGTTAATGCAGATAAAAAAAAGTCTCAATTAGGATTCCTAAGCACCCAACTGAAATATAATAAATCATTAACAAGTGACCATATAAGGGATGGCTTTGCTAAATGTGAACGACACGTGCTTACTGCCTTAATGATTATTACTTCGAGTTACTGCCATTTATTTACAACTGCGATTATGAGTTGTTAGTTAATACTTGATGAACCTCTAAAATGCAAAATACACTGCTGCATTATGGGATAAAAATATTGGTATGATATTATAATATTATACATTATACAGGGTTTGCCATTTAAATAACTCATGGTATTTGGCAATATCAATAATTTGATTTGAAGACAAAGCAATCACAAACAAAAAATTGAGATGTTTAATTGTTAAAATCCATTTATTCAAGAACGATCAGAATTCGAAAATTATTATTTTCGTATTTCTTTTTGCCAAATCAATGCGTTCTATAAACCATTTCAAAGTTATTTAGCCCTATTTGCCTTTACAATTTATTTTAATCTATTCTAGATTTTTAGTAACTAATCCAGTTACACAACCTGCATAACCAGAACTCCAGCCGTTACCAACAAATTTCTCGTGGTAATTTTCAGAAATTCAATGCATCTGGCTCTCGTTTATTATACAAATCATGCAAACTACAGAAACTTTATGGGTCATTGTTAAATTCAAGTAAAGGGAGTCCAATATGAATAACTTCACTAAGACAAAGCTTTTATGCAGATTCGTGTCACTTGTGTAAAGCATAATTAAGCTGAAAATTATTTAGGGAAAACGATGTGTTTCGAGTAAAGAAGAGCAAAAAAAACGAAGATATTCTCCATTTACAATGAAAACCATAAATATTATTTGTTACGTAATAAACGCAAAGGAAGTGAATTTATGTAAAGAGTACCCCTCGTCAAGATAGGAAAAATGCCCTCACTCAAAGAATTTTTTAAATCAATTTAAAAGTACACTATTACTAATACTACAGTGTTACCAGTGCCGGATTAAGAATCTTGAGGCCCCTAGGCAACCCAAGCTAGGAGGCCCCTTAATAGTCGTTTGTCTTTTCCTTCCAAACCCTCGGATAACCCCTCCATTGCCGAGCGGTATTCCTTTGATATATTGTTGGACATTTTGTAGATTTAAACTTAAATTTTTATTCCATTTTGTAAAACATGTTGCTTGAAGAAATAAAACAAAGGAATAGTCAAGAAACTATTTATATAATTTTGCAATAAAAAACGATTTTAGTTGTTTTGTTATAGTTATTAATAAACGAACGATTCATTTTAAAGTATAATATATATCATACTATAAAAATTTTTCTAATAATGAAAAAAAAATAAGGTCGTAGAACGAGTATACCTAGTATTCTACTCACATGTAATGGCTATTAGTCATCTCTGATAAATAACGACACTCGCCTTCGGCTCGTGTCGCAAACTTGATCATCGTGAGTAATACTCATCATTATATGCTCGTTGTTATTACATAATTATGTAACAGTAAATAATTATGGATTACATTTAGTTTGAGTTTTCAAAGCCTTATAAATTATTTAAATTATTACAAAGTAACATTTCTGAGTTTCATAGAAACAAACTTAAACTACTTAAAATATCTTTAACTTCCAAATTTTCGAGCACATCATCCTCAATAGCCATAATTAAGTAAAATGCACCAATGCGAGACTATTTGGTGCTACTGTCGAATGGTGACAGTTTTTAATAATTTTCATTATTGAAAATGACCGTCCGCCTGTTGCATTTGTAATCATTAGCGTAAGATAAATCTTACAAGATATGTACTGACAAATTTCGAAACTTCAATTCGAATTTTTTCTCATAAATAACCCAAAAAGACTCTGAAGCAGGAACAAATTGTTTTCCCTACAAGTCCTGGAGATGGACCATAAAATATTTGAACTGCAGTAGTTCATCTTAAATCTCAGGTCCAATATCACCAGTATACTTTTCATGTAGTTTTGAAGCACACTCCGTTATTTGAGTATCACAGTTTTGGAAAAACACACAAGACACCAAATACTGAGTTACTGACTCGTACGCTGTCAACTGACGACTCAGATCAATAATTAGCTTATCCAAAATTGTTATATTCGTTTCAACCTTCAATTTTTCTCTACCCTGTAAAAAAACTTCATTGAAATAAGCATCATCAAAATGTAGTTTTCTTGCTTGAGTTTGTTTACTCTCGTCGGTTAATTGAGAGTATTGTAGATCGCAGACCTTCTGCTCGTAACTACTAAGCAAAATTATCTCTTTGGGATTTTAGAAACTCTAAAAGTCATTTTCGAAGCTGAACTACAGTTTCAAGTTTAATCTCTTCTCTCTGTAATGATTTACTGACAGCGTTGATGAGTTCTAAAATTGTTGACCAAAACTCATTCATTATGAGTATTACTGTTTTGACGTTTCTTTCAACAAACATTTAGCCTCATTAACTGTTTCAGCTTTCTGATTAGGGTATTCAGCAAGAGTATGCAGAGCAGATTTGCAGGCATTGTAACCTTAAGATGAAGCTCTTGTTGTATCAGCCCTTGCAGTCCATCTAGTGCTGCTTGTTCTTTTAAGGACAAGGTTTAGATTGTGGCGAATGGGATCGCCTAGTTAAGTTTCATTTACACATTTGATCGTAGCTTCTCAACGGTGGATAGAGGCTGAAAAAAATTTGTACACGGACTGAACAAATCCAAAATACGATATTGCTCCAACGGGTCGAACGCAAATTTTAGCAGCATTCACTCCAACTAAAACGAGTGTGCGGCGCAAAAAATGTAAGTTTCAAGTTTTTATTCTTAGAAAATGAGCCTGGACACCATTGTATATGCCTGACATGTAGTGAAAGACATGATTAATGAAGAAGAGGGTAGCGAGGGGGCGTTAACTCATTTGTTGCTCTTGATCTTACTACTTTTCTAAGAAACCGGACAGACTGATAGGCAGTACTGTTCCTTGTAATGTAGTTTTATACGTCCACATCACTTTTCTGGTATTGCGCGATATTTGAATTTTTGAATATAATATGATCTACAATTTTTATTTAAATCTAATTATTATTTTTCCATTTTGGGCCCTGCGAGGCCCTAGGCAACTGCCTACTTTGCCTATTGGTTAATCCGGCACTGAGTGTTACTAATAAAATACTCGTATTCTAAGGTTATTCCGTATTTATATCTAGAATACTTATCCTAAGTATAAGGTAGATATAGTACGAAAATAATTCGTTACTAATTAACTCGGTATAAGTTAGATATAAGTATTCCCAGTTTATTCCAAAATAATAGTTTGGCAACGTTGCAATCTTCTGCACAAATACATAGAACAACGATAATTGTGTCAAATATGTCAATTTTGATTTTTCTCTGTAACTGACAAACCAAATTAACTTATGCGAAAAGTTTCGGAATGATAATAATGAGTTTTTATTGATTTTTTAAATACGTTTAAAATACCAGTATTCTTCTTTCATATGGTTTCTACAGAATTGCCATATCATTATTATTTTCTGAACAATAACTTTGCAAAAAAGTTCCTAGGAGTAAACAAATTCAATAAAATTCAAACTAATTGACGAATCATCTTGAAATTTATGCATTACATGGACTGTTTGACTAAAATTTTCATGCAATATCAAATTCAAATAAGTGAATCACCTATTCAGTTTTCTAAAAACCTTACACCGTCTTTACTATAAAACCGGTATTTAATTCTGAATCCCTTATCAGTGTATTGTGAAAAGGGATTTATTCTATCTTTGAAAAGTTTCCTTTTTCGTGTATTTTCTATCACGTTAATCAAATTATAAACTTCTTCGACAGCCGCAACACCTCTTAAACACATTTTTTTATTATAGAATTACTCACAAACCAAATCATAACATAATATATTTTTGCCTCTGATGACATTGTCAGTCATAAAATAGGTTATACCAGATTTAAAGAAGGGTGTGGGTCGGTATAAACTTGGACTAAACCTATATATAAGTTATTCCATGTTTATTGGTAGTGATTTGGCCTATACCTGACTTATTCTCAGTATAACTTTTATACTTGCTGCCTTACTAATAAAACACTCGTATTCTAAGGTCATTCCGTATTTATATCTAGCATAGTTATTCTAAGTATAAGGTAGATATAATACAAAAATAATTTGTTACCAATAAACTCCGTATAAGTTAGTTATAAGTATTCCCACTTTATTCCGAAATATTAGTTTGGCAACGGCGCAATCTTCTACAAAAATGCATAAAACAACGATATATTGGGTAAAATATTATGTCAATTTTGACTTTTCTCTACAAATAATACACCAAATTCCGTCATTTTTTGATGAACTACCCGCAGTTGCTTTTCCATTTATGAGTCGTATAAACTCAAAAAATACGTAGATTACATAATTTTTTAATGGACTATGGCCGTTGTATTCTCTGCTATATTTTAACAAATCGTTATTTCTTATATTGTATGTTGAGTTTGAGCATTTCATAAAATGGCTTCGAATAAAAGGAACTTTGTATTTTCTGCTGTATTTAATAAATCGTTATTTCGTATGTTGTATGTTAAGTTTGAGCATTTCATAAAATGGCTTCAAATAAAACAGAACGTTACATTAAATGGGAAAGTGAAGAAAAAGTAAACTTTATTAATTTGACTTATAAATGCAATGTAAATATGTTAATTTTAGCATATTTTGAAGAATATTGTGAGCAATTTTCTACATATTATAGAAAATAAAGACCTTATTTTTCTTGTATAGTGGAGAATAAGCCTCCTCCTCGCTTGTTCACAATAAGTGAATCACCTACTAATTTTTCTAAAAATCTTACATCATCTTTAGGAAACCGGATTTATATTCTGCTTTGTTTGAAAAAGAATTTATGCTTTCTTTGGAAGTTTTCATTTTTCGTGTATTTTCCATCATGTTAATTAAATCATGTTAATTAAAAATCAACTTCCTTGTTAGCCGCAATACCTCTTAAACACATTTTTTTATTATATATCTACTCACAAAACAAATCAAAAAATAATATATTTTTGTCTCTGATGACTTTGACAGTCATAAAATAGGTTATACCAGACTCAAACAAGGGTGTGGGTCGGTATAAACTTGGACTAAATTCTTATACCAAGTATAACCTATACCTAGTTATTCCATGTTTATTGGTAGTGATTTTGCCTATACCTGATTTATTCTCAGTATAACTTTTATAGTTCGTTTATTAGTAACAGTGTTGGTTTATTAGCAACAGTGTTAACATATAAATGGTCAACATTTAACCACTCAAAGAAAAGTGATTCCTCCGAAGGATTAACTTGAGATAAACCTTTACCATTGAGTGTTTCGTGTAGGGAAAGGTACAAGTAAGGACATCATCATGTAATTCATTTTGGAAAAATTTATTAAGATGGATGAGAGAGATAACAAATTAGAAAATAAAATAGATGCTATATCGATCGAACTAAAAAGCTAAAATTAGAAATTGATCGGATTAAAATGGGAAACCTGGAAATCAAAGTGAAGATGAAATCGCAAGAAAGAAGAATCTAGGTTTTAGAAAAAGAAATAAGAAAGAAAATCATTGTGGCGCATGGTGTAGATGACACAGCAAATTCAAATAAAGGAAACTCTTACAAGGTGTAGGATGCGTACTTTTCGAGACAAACGCGGTTGAACTTTCAAAAAATCGAAAAATTGCAATTTTTGAACCCGAATAACTTTTGATTCAAAAATAAAATAACAATTCTGCTTACCGCATTTGAAAATTCAAGTCAAATTATTCCAGTTTTGATTATTTTCATTGCTAAAAATTAATTTTTTTATTGTCAAACAAAGCTATAAACAAATAGTGTTTCCCGTACTCAATGCATGCGTTTTAGTGGCTACGTAGAAATTTCCTGTTTGTAGGCGCGCTTACTTGTTCGATTTTAAATGAGAAATGCATTGATAACATTACTTAAGCACTATGCGTTAATAGCTTTGTTTAACAATAAAAAATTAATTTTTAGCACTGCAAATAATCAAAACAGATAGAATTTGACTTGATCTTTGAAATGTAGTAAGCAGAATTACTATTTTGTTTTTTAATCAAAAGTTATTGCAATTATAAAACTTGCAATTTTTTCAATTTTTTGAAAGTTCAACGGCGTTTATCTCGAAAACTATGCACCCTACGAAAAGACTTGTAAGAACATTTTTTGCTTAGAATGACCCAAAAAGTACAAAAAATGTTTTGTTTTGCGAAAATTCGCTGTTATATAATTCCTCAAGTTCTTTATAACCTGTTTATAACAATTTTATCGACATCAGGATCAACTGTTACCCAAAAAAATCGTGTTATACGGGTCAAAATACATAAAAAACTTGGGTAAGTCCATCTGAATAAAGGAGGCCGTTGTACCCCCCCCCCTCCCCTGGCGACAGGACTACTTGGGATATCACAATAAAGAATTCGAATTGACAGAGGAAATGAAAGTATACGGACTTCGCATTCTAGGCCTGGGTGAAAGGAAGAAAAAGGGAAGAGGTATGAGATGTGGCGATGGTTATAAGCTCTTTTATTCAGAGGTACAAGAAAAGGAAAGAGCAATAGAAGGAGTTAGTTTTATAATTACGAATGACTTAAGTAAATCTTAAAGATCTTCTGCATAACCAGAATTCCAGCCGTGACCAAAAAATATTTCGTGATAATTTGCAGAAATTCAATGAATCTGGCTCTCATTTATTATACAAATCCTGCAAACTACAGGAACTTTATGGGTCATTATTAAATTCAAGTAAAGGGAGTCCAATAAGAATAACTTCACCAAGACAAAGCTTCTATATAGATTAGTGTCACTTGTGTAAAGCATAATTAAGCTGCAAATTATTTAGTGAAAAACGATGTTAAAAATATTTTAAACATACAACATAAATCATGAATGTTAATTTTTATGTAATAAAAGCAAATAGCTTCGAAATTAAACGACGTATTTAGATGGCCAGAAGTGCTTTCAATAATATAAAAAACAGTATTATGCAATGGAAAACTGGGAATAGAAATTAAAACTTGGGGACAATGATGCAGAGATTCTTCAATAACAACTTGACTTTCCAACATGAAATTGTCCGTTGCCTACGAGTACAGTTGTTGGAGAATGACTGGAAGAAACTCATTTTGATGTTCTTCCGGGGCCTTCTCGGAGTCCAGACCTTAGCCCCATCGAAAATGATTACCTACAGAGTTGCAACTTTTTGCATTGTGTTCATGATGATATCATTAAAATGGTCTACCATAGGAAAATAGGTTTAAATGCATAATTGCATTTTAAAGAGCATACGATGCATCCAAAAGTGCATTAACATATCAAAATAACCATATTAAATGCCAGGTTTTTATTGCTCGGGGGGTTTTGTGGTTATTTAATACGACTACGCCATCATAACCGACCTCCGAGCACCTGGTGCCCAGGGTCACTGCTCAGGCACGTCATCTTCTGGAGTGTCAAAGGGTTTCTGCATTACATTGATGCAAATAGATTAAACGGGTTATTTTGTGGTTTCTGAACCCCAAAGGTAGGCAAAAAAATTTGCCATGTATCTTTTTTCCGTTGGACTTGGTAGTGCTTCCTGACCTCAAATTTCCCGTAAATAATTTTTTTCTAATTTTCCTTATATTTTCTTCCTTCTCCAATGGGTTCCATCCTTTTAGTCTTCTTTTTGCTCTCAAAATTATCGGCCGTGTCGTATATTATAATGATCACTTTTTTATGCTTATAAAATTTAATTGTATATCTTTCTGGTAGGCTGATAGTGATATGTTTATTTTAACTAAATAATACTTACGGTTTGCTTATATATCGGCTTAAGCCTTCAAAATTTACAAGTCTTTAAATTTGGAGCAGTATATTTCAAATGTAAACTGTATCCCTAATAAGCAGCTATTTACAATTTAAATTTCTTTAGTCGTCTCTAAAATGCTGACCTTTTAATTTAAAAGCGACCCTTCGTTCAGATCTCTTTTTAAAATGGAGGAAAAGAAAACGTTATAAATTCAATTATTCTGTAAATTCGTTTTAATTGGCCAGAAATGGTAAAAAGTATTAAGCGAATTTAATCTTTCTGTTTTTTGTCCAAGCAAATTTTAAAACGACAGAAATGGTTTTTCCGGAGGAACTATATTCATATAAAATGTTATGAAAATAGTACGACCGTTATGACAGGTTGTAGAATGAAAACTAGTCATAATTATTCAAAAATTGATTAGATAAATGCGCATTCTCACAAGTCAAGTTGAGTTGTCAAGTCAACAAAAGTTAGTCAAGAGTCGAAACCAAACTTTAATAGTTCACACAATTCAGTAGAAACTGATAAATTTATTACAGTATTAAAAAAGCCTCGAGTGCAATTTTGCATGACTTCGTTTGCATGTCCGTCAAAGAAAACGACTTCAGTATAAATCGTCGAAGAGGAAGCCAGCAATAAAACTTGTCTCCACCGTAGGAACTGTTCCAATTAATATAAGGCGACCTCTCCCAAGATCTGAAGAGGAAAAAATATCCTTGACAGTCATTCAAGACCAGTTCACTAAGAGAAAACCGACATACCTGAAAAGTAAACCGTAGCAGATCCAACCAGCAGGGAAAATGTGACTATCTGCTGTAGAAAAGCCTTGACACACTGTCCCAATGAATTTGAAGGGACCTTGCCCAAGATCTACAGAGAGAAGCATCTTCTTGACAGCCATTCATGACCAGTTTACGAAGCACCAAAAAACCGACGAAGACCACACCGTTGATGAGACCACACCGTGTAGCATTCACGTCACAAAAAAATTGTTGTTAATTTTTGTTTGTTTTCCAAAGAGAAGGAGTGTAACGATTGGCCTCTCTAGCTAAACATTCCGCTCGCCGGCAGGAACCGTACGTGCATCGTACCCAACGCAGGTTCACTAGGCTTCCATCACCATGGACGGGTGTAAGGAGATGGTGCCGATTAGTATAAAACTGCGATCGTGACGATATAAACTTAGTTCCACCCAGCGTATTGAGCTGATACGAATTCACCAGGGCCACCAGCCGGTGACCACCCAGTTTCAAACGAATTCATTTGGGAACAACCACAATATTGCGACTTATTGAGTCGTAGCTTGCCAGGAAGCAGTTCTACATTGAAGCATCGCTTCGTGCAGCGTTCGATACACGAATTATTTTTATAATTCGGCTTAAGTAGACAGCTTGGTTTAGTTTCGATTGAGATCTGATCAGGTAACCCCTGACAGCTGATTCGTGACATCATTGACCACAATCTGAAACAAGTCAACGACGAAACACAGGTCGAAGTTCTAAACGAAAGTATCGTAAATGCGATTTAAGAAGCGGAGAAGTTGTGTTGTCCTAAAAGGAATAAAAAATATGAAAAAATAAGTCTCAACACTAAAAATCTTATAGAAGAAAGAAGAAGGCTGAAGGACAGGTATAACACAAACTACGCAGAGCTTACTCAACTCAGTAAAACAATAAACAAAGAGATCCGAAAAGACATAATGCAACATAACATGAGGGAGATGACTCTTTACCAAAAATAGAGAATCAAGGCTCAGAGTTAATGCCAAACATAACTATTGGCGAAATTAAAAATGCGCTTCAAAAGATGGAAAACAATAAATCCCCAAGTGAGACAAAATAATGACTGAAAGCATAAAACTAGGAGGAAATAAACTTGCTAAATTATTCAATAAATTTCTGTGCGAAGCGATAACACCGACGCAGTAGAACAACGCAGAAATCGTCTTACTCCATAAGAAGGGAGATATCAGCGAACTTAGAAACTACCGACCCATTAGCTTGCTGTCAGAAGTATATAAGCTATTCACAAGAGTTATTACCAACAGAAGACTAGGAAGTAAGTTGGATTTCTATCAGCCAAAAGAGCAAGCAGGTTATAGAGCAGGATATGGCACAAATGATCATTTACATACAAGTAATTAAGAACTTAATAGAAAAGAGTGTTGAATATAACAAGCCATTAGTCCTGATATTTGTTGACACTACGAAAAAGCTTTTGACACCATAAGTCATCAAAAAATGTTAAACGCCTTAACAGAGTGTCGTATAGATCATCGCTACGTAAACATGATTAAATACATCTATCAAAATGCGTCAGCAAGAGTGAAACTCGCAGGTAAAAACACCAACGCATTTAAAATAAAACGGGGAGTGCGACAGGCAGACACAATTTCGCCAAAATTGTTTACAACATTATTAGAGCATATGCTTAAGAAAGCAAATCTGAGTGAAAAAGGAATTAATATCAACTGAGAAATACTTAGTCATTTGAGATTCGCTGACGATATTGTTCTTTTTGCTGACAGCAACGATGATGCAGTATCGCAACTGGATATACTATACCTAGCCTCCTTACGTTGGATTAAAAATCAACTATACAAAAACGAAAATCATGACAAATCTTGTGTTAAGCGAAAAGGTTTCAGTAAATGGCATGCCTATTGAAGAAACCCCCTTTTATAAGTACTTAGGGCATGAGATACGCATAGGAAAAAATAATCAAACGTGCGAACTAAGCCGCCGCATAGCTTGGGTGCATTCGGCAAGCTAAGCTATGTCCTTAAGTCAGAACTGCCTATGTGTCTCAAAAGAAAAATCTTTGATCGGTGTGTGTTGCCAGTACTTACCTATGGTGCAGAAATTTTAACAATAACCAAGAAAGTAAGAAATAAAATTTTTGTTACCAAAAGAGCCATGGAAGTCTCAATGGTAGGCATTTCTCGTCGAGATCGAATTACGAACAGGGAGATAAGACGGAGAACAGGAGTGACGGATGCCATAGAAATAATTATGACCCTAAAGTGGAACTGGGCTGGACACATAGCTAGAATGTCGGATAACAGATGGACACTAGGGTGGAACGAAAAAAATGATTTTATAATTGCAATGTGTAATAGTGATAGAAAGTTGCCTATAGCCATTGTGAAGCCACAAATAAAATATTTTTCCAAACAAAATATTTTTAGAGGTGCCGCAAAAGGGTTGAAAGTTAGAATTTTTAGTTAAATTTTGGAAATTTTGATGATTTTGGTTTGGTAAAAAATAGCTATTGTAATGTCTTAATTCCTATTTTAAATGATAAATACACACTCTAAAACTACTCTTTCAAGATAATTTTAGTTTTAACTTACAACAATCCATTGTTTATTTTTACTAAAACTGGCAAAGTTTGAACTCGAATTCCACATTTAAAGAAATATTTAATAGGAAATATTTATTTCATTCCTTAATACAATTTAACATTCTGACTATATAGCAGAAGAGCAAATTTCAATAGTAGAGGAACCTAGATCAACCTTGCTAGAGTATATAACTTCTGCTTCCGGAACAGGTGAAGCTATAAAAGATAATGGAGCATTTTCAAGAGGACAATCTTTTTAACATTTCCAATATAACAGCTGTCGGATTTGATGAAACTGCCACTAACACCGGCATTAACAATGGTGTAATTGCTTTTATAAAAAAACTTGCATCATTTGTTTTGCACATTGATGGAAAAACTAAAGACCGTAATGAATTTGGAGGGCTTTTAGGCAAAGAACTTGAAATCTATAACCAGCTTCATGGGGTTAATTTCGTTCCCATACAAAACAACCTCCCTACTCTAGAGATTAAGGATGATCTAAGCACAGATCAAAAATATTTACTTGAAATGTGCAAAGCATCTCCAGTGGTGTATATCCTTCTGATCTTTCTTTAAAAACCCATGGGAAATTAGCTCATTCACGATGGCTTACGTTGGCCAATCGCCTTCTTCGGTTATATGTTGCAACAGAGAATCCTTCAAATAATCCGAAAACTGTAACTATGTATGTGATGAAGGTGTATGTCCCAGTCTGGTTTCATATCAAACTGAAACCATTTTGTGTAAATGGATCAAAACATCTATGGAGACTCATCAAATTTTCACGTTATCTTTGTGAGGAACATCTCTAACTAAATAACTGATCCAGTAATTCAAAGGAATGGGACAAGAGAAAACATATAAGGCGAGCTAGGTCTGCTGCGACTTTTGAAGGCAAGATCGAAACTCATAAAGGGTGTAAGGAAGTTTGTTGTCCCGAAGCTTAACTTTAATGTCAATGACTTATATTAATATAGATATAATTAACTGGACGGTAGAATAAAATTACTTAGCCTCCTATGACAAAACATAGAACTGACGAGGACTTAAAAAATATATAAGTGAAGCAAGAGACCCTAGTTGTCAGGTACAGTGTGTGGATTCTCCGTGTTTTCCCTGTCATACACAGGCAGTGAAAAGAGCCATAAAGCTCGTGACTGTGTCATCTCTTAGTGTCTGTGGTCTTGAAGCAAAAATGGCTTTGTTAGAGCAACGATTTCTTCCCAAAAGATCATGCCCAAGTTTGAGACAAAAAACCATTTTATTTATAAGTATCAAGATGAATATTGTAACTAAAGAAATCTTATAGCAATGTATACATATAGCAATGATAGCAATGTTAACTGTTATTAGAAACAATATTTGACTAAGAAATGTTAGTTACGTCACCAGGTTAAATATAAAAATATTTGAAATTTTCTGTATTTTTTGTTAAAACCCTATCTTTTCAAAGCTCTTGCGGCACCTCAATATGTAAACCTAGAACAAAAATATTTTGTAGTTTTATTGTAGACATGATAAGGCAACTTTTGAGTGCTATTAGAAAGTTCCATGAAAGAAAATTTTTTTTTCCTATCCTTTCGTTCCACCCTAATGGACACAGCGAATAATACACCAAGACAAAAAGCACGTCGGAGTAGAGGTCGTCCGCAAACAAGATAGTCTGATGACATAAAACTCATCGACAAAAACTGGATGCACACCGCCCAAAACAGAAATGCATGGAAAATACTGAGGGAGACCTATATCCAGCAGTGGATAGATCCGGGTTGAATGATGATGATGATGTAACCCCTCTGATGAGGTCTGCGGAGATTGAAAGGTACGGAAGGGCATGAAATTAATCATAACCTGTCTTTCATTTTTTGGGTATACTTAGATTGTGAGTGCACGGAACCAAATTTCGTTGTTGTCATTCGAATTTTTCCTAGATGGGTAGAAGTAATGTAACTGCATATTGTAAGGTCCCTTTCGTCTCCTTTATTTGTCGACTCCTGCTCTAATAAATTGTAAAAGGCTGTACCCTTATAAAGGTTGTACCCAGAAATTGGTTCCACGAGAGGTTTCAGATTTAATAATCTGGGACTTCTCACTTTTTTGAATGAGAAGAAATTAATAAAGACGCTCTTATAGGCCTGGATCCCGCGTAAGAAAGAAAAGTTGATTAATAGCAAGCTGAAAATTTGTTAATAGCTTAACGTTGTCTAGTCGGACAAACTTTGATGCACGGGAACACTGGAACAGGGGAAGTTTTAATTGTGGAGCATGATAAACGTGTCGTCCTGACAAGTTTATGATTGTGAAAAATAGCAAGTTGTTTTTAAGTTTATTCGATAGCCAACGTTATGTAATATATGCGAAAATGTTTGTCCGACAAAAATGTTGGGCATTTTAACGAGTCCGACACGTAGAACATGGCACATCACAGGAATTATGTTGGTGATGAATAGCAGTCTGATTTTTGCATGAGAGTTTAATGAAAGGTTAAAAAAGCAATTGGAAGTTCTGTCCGACAAAATTAATGGGAAGTTTTCGTAGTCGGACATTCTAAACAGGTCAGATATAGACAAAAATTCTGGTGATAAATAGCTTTCCGACAAAGATGAAATTTAATTAAGTAAATTATTCCTTACCAAGAATGACTGTTGTCGGAAAAAAATAAGGGGTAGATTTTGTAGTCGGACAATTTAAAAAAATAATTTTTGAAATTTCAATAAGGGGTGATTATTCTATGTCAAAAGTACCTGCAATCAATTACAATCGATATCTTTCGATTTATCTCAACATCATTTAGATACCTCACTGTAATACATTTATAGTAGATCAGGCAAATTATATTATGGATTGAGTGGTCTAGCTATCTTTGTCTGCCACATGCGCGGGATCGCTTGGTTAAAAGAGATATATAGACCACCTATCGACTTTTTGCACTGTATTCCCTGTCTACCCTTATGTCTATGAATACATTTCCATTTAAGAAAAACTGTCACTTTTGACAATAATTCATAATAAATTGCAATCGTAACTTCAAATTTAAACTAATCGATTTATTTTGGCAGCAAATTATTTCTTGTCAAGTGACATATTAATTACATTATTATTTCATTTGTAGAAAGTTGAGAAAAATTACGTTATACAATTTTAGTAATAATTTATTTAGGTACCCTTTTTCAATCAGGCAAAGCATTATAGCACGAAGAATGATATTCAATAGAACTTTCACAATTATCTGGCAACTGAACCTCATTGAATTGATGACCAAGTATTTTTAGTGTAGGAAACAGAGGTTGAACATTGCAAAATGGACACAAGTCCGGTTTTATTTTTTTTCTGGTATATCAAGGGGTGCTTATTATAAGACTAACTTTTTCTGAAAAAATTTCGCCCCGGAACCCCCCTTTTTACCCCTCTAAAGGGGGTAATTTGTGGTTTTTGCGGAACGTAACCCTTCCTGTACCCTTTACAAAAAATTTCTTTTAGAGAAATATGAAGAGGACTATATTTTCTACGATTTATTTCCCGACAGCATCTGTCTATCATCCACCGTTTAGCGAGGGTGGCGTCCCAAAGTTGACAAGTTTTTTAAAAAGATGTTTTTAAAAAATATATATTTTTCCCTAACTGTAACGGAAATTAAGAAGAAATCCTGCGGCATTTATTCACAAATAATTGATTGATTTTTTAGTATAGGTTTCACTTAAGGGTAATTGCCCTTTTTTTAATTACAGGGTGTTACATTTTAAAAAACCCCATTTTATACCATCTGAACCGTTTATGCTAGAGTAAAAAGACTTTCAGCGATTACCCACGTACTGGTGCTATTTACAAATTTGTATAATGCATCCCCATTTTTTCCCCGGAACCACCCAAAAAAAAAGAAGAATTAATAAATAAAGTGATTTTCTTGGAATCCTTCACACACAATGTCCTTTATTAATATGCTTCATATCTCATTTTGTGCACGTTATTATTACCCATGCATGGACACCAAAAGCGATTTCCTAATGCAACCCTTGTAGCCAAAAAAAAAATTAATAAAAAGGGGGGTTGAAATTTTTTTTGATTTTTGCTTTTTGATCCATATGGGCATATGCTTCATCAATAGTGCTTTTCAAAAATATATATGGTTATTGCAATATCCCTGCGGAAACCACCCCTATCCTTGAAAATATACTGCAGAAACCACCCCTATCCCTTGGCATGTTTTTATGATTTTCTCATTACCTATGCATTATTTTTAAACAAAACTTATACAAGGCTAAACACCACTATTTACTCTAAAAATTAGGCCTTATTCATTTTTTTCGTATAAGCAACCGTTACGGCACAGTGGCGCCGTAAACCTCATATATGCTTTGGCGGGCTCCAGTTTTTGTTTTGTTTTTTCGTCATCTGTACGTTTTATTGATAAAGTACTTATGTAAAATAAAACAACACAGTGTAACCTACAAATTATGACCTATGCACATTTTACGTTCTTTGCGCCCCAAAGCCACAGTGGTGGCCCAAAATAAATTTTTGCATATTTTCGCCTCCTACACGCATTTTATTGCATTAATGCTATCTTAATAGCACAATATTCACCCTTAAGTGGTCGCTGAGCAGTGGCGGATCCAGTGAGGGGTGATGGGGGCGATTGCCCCCCTCTAAACCAAGTGATATTATATTTAAAGATTATAAAATATTCATTTATTTTTATAGAAATTTAGCCAATTGGCACCCCCTCCTAACGATGCTGGGTCCGCCACAGTTGCTAAAGCATAAAAGTACGCCATTCTTATAAAAATAATAATATAATATTAATATAAGTATTTCTATAAAAATAAATGAATATTTTTATAATCTTTAAATATAATATCACTTGGTTTAAGAGGGGGGGGCAATCGCACCCATCACCCCTCCCTGGATCCGTCACTGCTCAGCGACCACTTAAGGGTGAATATTGTGCGATTAAGGTAGCATTAATGCAATAAAATGCGTGTAGGAGGCGAAAATATTCAAAAATTGACTTTGGGCCACCACTGTGGCTTTGGGGCGCAAAGATTGTAAAATGTGCATAAGTCATAATTTGTAGGTTATACTGTGTTGTTTTATTTTACATAAGTACTTTATCCATAAAACGAATAGATGACGAAAAAAAAAACAAAAACTGGAGCCCGCCAAAGCATATATGAGGTTTACGGCGCCACTGTGCCTTAACGGTTGCTTATACGAAAAAAATGAATAGGACCTAATTTTTAGAGGAAGTAGTGGTCTTTAACCTTGTATAAGTTTTGTTTAAAAATAATGCATAGGTGATGAGAAAATCGTAAAAACATGCTCGCCATGGGATAGGGGTAGTTTCTGCAGTATATTTTCAAGGATAGGGGTAGTTTCCGCAGGAATGTTGCAATAACCATATATATTTTTGAAAAGCACTATTGATGAAGCATACGCCCATATGGATCAAAAAGCAAAAAACAAAAAAAAATTTCAACCCCCCATTTTATTAATTTTTTTTTGGCTACAGGGGTTGCACTAGAAAATCGCTTTTGGTGTCCATGCATGGGTAATAATAACGTGCACAAAATGATATATAAAACATATTAATAAAGTGCATTGTGTGAGAAATATTCCAAGAAAATCACTTTATTTATTAATTCTTCTTTTTTTTTTAGGTGGTTCCGGGGAAAAATGGGGATGCATTATACAAATTTGTAAATAGCACCAGTACGTGGGTAATCGCTGAAAGTCTTTTTACTCTAGCATAAACGGTTCAGATGGTATAAAAAGGGGTTTTTTAAAATGTAACACCCTGTAATTAAAAAAAGGGCAATTACCCTTAAGTGAAACCTATACCAAAAAATCAATCAATTGTTTGCGAATAAATGCCGCAGGATTTCTTCTTAATTTCCGTTACAGTTAGGGAAAAATATATATTTTTTAAAAACATCTTTTTTAAAAACTTGTCAACTTTGGGGCGCCACCCTCGCTAAACGGTGGATGATAGACAGATGCTGTCGGGAAATAAATCGTAGAAAATATAGTCCTCTTCATATTTCTATAAAAGAAATTTTTTGTAAAAGGTACAGGAAGGGTTACGTTCCGCAAAAACCTCAAATTACCCCCTTTAGAGGGGTGAAAAGGGCGGTTCCGGGGCGAAATTTTTTCAGAAAAAGTTAGTCTTATAATAAGCACCCCTTGATATACCAGAAAAAAAATAAAACCGGACTTGTGTCCATTTTGCAAGGTTCAATCTTTGCTTCCTACACTATTTACTAACTTTGTAAAATGTTCGAAAATTACTCAAAAATGTTCCGTTGAATGGTTTCACTTTTGATCTGGCGACTTAAAATTTAAACTGTTGACACTCAAAAATAGACACAAAAACACTCCATACTTAATATAAATTTTAATTTCCAACACACGCGGCAAACAGAAACTCAGAGACCATGTACTTTCAAATACTACTTTGTATAGCACAAAGTGTCACACTGACAAATGCAGCCTTCTAATACATACTTCTAAGCATAATGTGTCATATTTACGTCTATTCTTATAAGCACCGAAGTTTTAGACTCTTCACATTTTTCAATGTCGTTTACAGGGTTAAGATTTGAGTGTGGAAAAAAATGTATACAACGTTTTTTGTAGGAAATTTTCCGTACTTTCTGATGCGCCCAATTAGAAAAGCCTAAGAGATTGCTTTCACATGTTCTTTGACATTTTTTATTGTCATTTTGAGAATATCTAGAACAAACTCCACCCAAAAAAATAATTCTTTTGCAATATATACATGCACTGATAACTTACCTTACTGTTTTTGGAGTGTGCATGTATATATATGCACATGCAAATATGTGAATATAAATAATAATATACAACTAAAATAGCTTTATCAATATGTGACTAATAATAAGTCATTCTGAAAAAATGTTTTTTATTTATTTCCGTCGATTTGCCCAAACTTTTTGTCCGACATATAACTTTTTGCGTTACAAAATATAATTTCTACATAAACAAATCAAAATTAGCTTGCTATTTATCACCAACATTTTTGTCTATATCTTACATGTTTAGAATGTCCGACTAGGAAAATTTCCCATTCATTTTGTCCGACAGAACTTCCAATTGCTTTTTTAACCTTTCATTAAACTCTCATGCAAAAATCAGACTGCTATTCATCACCAACATAGTTCCTGTGATGTGACATGTTCTACGTGTCGGACTCGTTAAAATGCCCAACCTTTTTGTCGGACAAACATTTTTTCATATATTATATAACGTTGGCTATTGAATAAACTTAAAAACAACTTGCTATTTTTCACCATCATAAACTTGTCAGGACGACACGTTTATCATGCTCCACCATTAAAACTTCCCCTGTTTCAGTGTTCACGTGCATCAATGTTTGTCCGACTAGACACCGTTAAGCTATTAACAAATTTTCAGCTTGCTATTAATCAACTTTTTTTTCTTACGCGGGATCCAGGTCTATTACATTTAATTTTAAATCTGAGTGTGTTGGCTTTTCGGTAATATTTCAAAGAAAAAAACTCGATCTATTCCAAATATCCATACAAGTAAAAATATATTAGAAAATATTCAAAAACAAAACACATTAAATGATTTCGATAAAAAATATTTTGGCTAATTGTGATTAATTTGCCTGATTTCTTCTTTTTCAGGACTCACAGAAAATTCTATCATTGAAGTAAACACAACTTAAAACAACAATATCAAACTACAATGATGAAATCACGTTAAGTGAGCTCTAGATTCTTGTGCAAGAGTAAACTCTGACCATTGTAGCACTAATTTTAATATTTTCTAAATCTGCAGACCTAACAACAGAAAGAAATAATCCCAGAGAACGCCTTGTAGGCCTGTTAAACAATTAGAATTTTTTTCGTCTGCCCAAAACTCCTTAAAGTCATATGTGGCCATAAGTTTCTTATCATCTTACTGTTTTATGTTTATGAGATATTTTCATTATCCCATTACTCACTTAAAATATTTTTTCTACTAGGCCTGGATACTGCGTACCAAAAAAAGTTTATTAATAGCAAGCTTAAAATTTGTTATTAGTTTAACGGTATCTAGTCGGACAAACTTTGATGTATGGGAACACTGAAACAGGGAAAGTTTTAATTGTGGAACGGGATTTTAATTGTGGAACATTCTGATAAGTTTATGATTGTGAAAACTAGCAGATTGTTTTTAAGTTTATTCAATAGAAAATAGAAAAAATGTTTGTCCGACAAATATGTTGGGCATTTTAATAAGTCCGACACGTAGGACATGTTAAATAACAGCAAATTATGTTGGTGATAAATAAATTATAGTAGACAAAATATGTTGGAGAAAAATCGCCAGTAGTATTAGAGAGACTGCTATTGAAATACTTGGGAAAACGTCAGGAAAAAAGATTGAGGATAAAGAGACTTGGTGGTGGTCAAACCAAGTACAAGGAAAAATAAAAGAGGAGGGAAAATTATATAAAAATTGGCAAGAAACCAGATCCGACACAGATCTTCAAAACTATATGGTGGCGAGAAGGAAGCGAAAGTAGCAGTAGCAAAAGCCTAAGCAGAAGCGTATTCAAACCTATACGATCAACTTGATACCAGGGAAGACGAAACGGGGATATATAAAATAGCCAAACAGAGAGCAAAGAAAGCAAAATCATATTAAATGTATCCCAGATGAAAATAATAAAATACTAGTTCACGAAAAGGATGTCAAAAAGAGGGGGAGAAAGTACTTTGACAGCTTATTAAATGAAGAATTTGACAGAGAGCCTGTAGAGTCAACGGATATACCCTATTCCACGAACATACGCCTGTTTTGGATTACTTCGACAACGAATATTTTACTGTGCAAAATAAGAAGAACGACAGTAAATTGCAAATTACATTGTTGTTTATTGGAATAATTATTAGCGCCATTTACTTTCGTACTTCTTATGTTGCACAGTAAAATTTTCGTTGTCGAAGTAATCCAAAACAGGTGTATGTTCGTGGAATGGCCCATAAAGTAGCAGCAATGGTTACCAAAATAACAAACGAGGAAGTGGCTCAAGCACTTCAAAAAATAAAGAAAGGAAAAGCGGAAGGACCAGATCATATTCCTGGGGAAGTATGGAGAGCATTGGGAGAGACAGAACCAAGGTGACTAGCAGGTTTATTTAATAGAATTGTGGAAGTTAGACAAATGCCAGACGAATGGAGAAGCAGTATACTAGTACCTGTCTACAAAAACAAGGGAGATATAAAACAATGTACAAACTACAGGGCTATAAAACTGCTTAGCCACACCATGAAAATATGGGAAAGAGTAGTTGATAGTGACACAGCAGAAACCAAGAGGATACTGAGAACATCAGAAATGATAACGCTGAGGTCAATAACTGGGAAAACACTGAGAGACAGAATATCGAACGACAGAATAAGAGACTTCTGTAATATACAAGATATAGTACCGTGGGGAAGACAGAGACGACGAGAGTGGAATCAGCATGTAACGAGAATGGACAGCGAGAGAAGAGCCCGCATAGCCAGGGATTCGAAGCCAACAGGCAAGAGACCAATAGGAAGGCCCTTTAAAAGGTGGCGAGATAGCTGGCAGTCAACATCACAGCTACGAATACAAGCTCAAAATCGGTAAGGAACAGGCCAAGAGGCCTATTATAAGAAGAAGAAGAGGTAGAAGAAGAAGTAGTTGATAGACGGATACGTGAAAAGACCGAAATATCCGAGAATCAATTTGGCTTTATGCAGGGCAGATCAACAACAGATGCAATTTTCATTATAAGGCAGTTGATGGAAAAATACAGGAGTAAAGAAACAAATGCTCATATGGTATTCATTGATCTTGAGAAAGCATATGATAGAGTTCCTCGAGAGATTCTGTGGTGGGCACTCAATAAGAAAGTAGTCCCTGGTGAATATGTAAAGATTGTGAGGGATATGTATTAGGGAGTACGACTAGTGTTAGGACAGGTGTGGGAGAGACTGATAGATTTCATGTGAAAGTAGGATTACACCAAAGCTCGGTGCTTAGTCCGTATTTATTCTCAGTAGTTTTGGACCAGATAACAGTGAAAATACAGGGTAATATTCCATGGTGCTTAATGTATGCTGATGATGTCGTCTTAGTAGGAAATAGTGAAAGAGACTTAGAACAAAAACTGGAACAGTGGAGACAAGGTTTAAAACTTAGTAGGACAAAGAGAGAGTATTTGCAATGTTAATATAAAGATGGAGTTACTACAAATAAAATGGTATCTTTGGATGGTGAACTGATTGAAAAAGGAATAGCTTTAAGTACCTGGGATCGGTATTACAGAGTAATGGAGAAATAGATGGAGATGCAAGCAGTAGAATTAAAGCTGGATGGATAAAGTGGAAGGAAGCGAGTGGTTTGCTGTGTGACAGGAAAATTCCAATGAGGTTGAAGGGAAAATTCTATAAAACAGCCATAAGACCGGCTATGATGTACGGAACTGAATGTTGGGCAGTAAAAAAGAAAGAGGAACAACGAATGCATGTGGCGGAAATGAGAATGCTTAGATGGATGAGTGGAGTGACAAAGAAGGATAAAATTAGAAATGAGTATATTAGGGGAAGTCTAGGTGTGGCACCAATTGATGCCAAGATGAGAAAGCATAGGTTAAGATGGTTTGGTCATGTTCAACGTCGAGACGCTAATCACCCAATACGAAGAATTGCTGAAGTGCAGATTCCTGTAAGGAGTAGGAGAGGAAGACCAAAAAGACGTGGGGGGAGACGATTAGGCAGGATATGTTGGTAAAGGGGATTAATATTGATATGACCCAAGATAGAATTGTATGGAGAAATGCAATTAGGGAAGCCGACCACGAATAGGGATAAGACATAGAGACTGACGGTATGTTGGTGATAAATAGCTGTCTGATTTTTGCATAAGAGTTTTATGAAAAGATAACAAGTCAATTGCAAGTTCTCTCAGACAAAATACATGGAACGTTCTCGTACTGTGACGTTTGAAACCTGTAACTTGTTCCACAACTAAAACTTTCCCTATTCCAGTGTTTTCATACATCAAAGTTTGTCCGACTAAACACCGTTAAGCTATTAACAAATTTTCAGTTTGCTATTAATAAACTTTTTTTGGTACGCGGGATCCAGGCGTGTACAGAGCTATATAATTTTTAATACAGTTCTGTACTTGTTGAACGTTTTACTGCTATTCAGGCATTGTTAAGTACTCAGATTTTTCTTCGCAACTTCTGTAATATTAACACCTTGACCTACTTTATTTTCTTACGATTTAGAGACGCTCAATCATCTAAACAGAATTAAAAGAGTCGCAGGCAGTCATTCCCTTGTAAATTTCATTATAAACTCTTTTCTGGAGGCGAGAGTACTTATATAAACATTTAAAAGAAGGAGAAATAAGTTTCTTGTTTCATTTATTTTTTGCAGGGATTGCGACGAAAGTGTCTTTATAAGATAATAAATTTTGTACAGCGCGGAGTTTGGGACTTGAAGCTATAATATACCGGATGTCATCAGGCCAACATTATTAAACAGTTTTTTATATTTGCAATGTTGACAGTGTTGTCAAAGATGGAGTTACATATCTATTACGGAATTATAAAATATTTTTAATAGTTTTTATATGTTCGAATAATTATTCGAACATACTCCTCGCCAAGTGGGCCTAAGGATAGACATTTTAAACAGGAAAGATAACCTAGAAGAGACCAGAATATTAATATAACATACGTTGCGTTAGAGAGTTTACTCACTTGCCTAATGGATCTAAAAATTGTGTTATTCATCTAAAGTCGTAGAGTTCAAACCAAACCATCGCTGCTGGCTCAGCTCTATTTCTTTTGCTAGCTCATCTAAAGTCTTAGATTTCAAACCAAACCATCGCTGCTGGCTCAGCTCTATTTCTTTTACTAGCTCCAACTATAATGGAGGAAGGTGGGCATCTATTAAAAGTACCTACTACATCATTGACTTGAATAGGACTGTGGCTGACAGTACACCGCTTAGATTGAGCTTGTAGGGTTTGGAGATATGAGACACTCCACTTCTTCCCGAAACAGTAATAGCATGTGGGACAATTTCTGGTAGAGTCGGAGGGTCTGTTTTCTAGAATCTATAAAATTTTAATAGGCTCCGGAGAAGCTAACAGAGATTGACTTACTATAAAATGGGCAGGGCAAAGAAAGGAAAGATTTTCTGGGCATTCTAAGATCCTAAATATAGTGGTCTAGAGTTAATAATAACCTCAATTTAGCATAATATCCTATAAAGCACTCATTCGTATTTGAAAACTTCTTTTCTGATAACACGACGATGATGAACTTTAGCAGATTGAATGCCATTTTCGTGTATTTCTGCACTTGCAGGATTGAGAGGAGTAGCGAATTTAAAAGTAGTTTGATTATGAGCTGCGAAAGCTTTAATAGATGCAGTATGGTCTTAATTCATAAAGAATTTGTATAGTTTATAGAGCTTCACAATATTTGACAAAAATATCGATATTGTATTGATATCGTATCGAAAATAAATACGACAACGATACAATACATACCTTAGCAATATAAATGTCGATACTATACTCATTATCTGAAATCAACACACTACTTTTGTATTGTCGATACCTTTACCTCGATATTATTGAGAATATCGACATAGAGGAAAGTATTAAGCGCCACGTGAGTGCTGCATAATAAGGCCTATTATACGTTTAAAATATTATAAGAGGTACAAGACACAAAAGCGCGTATGCTCTCCATTGGTGCGAGAGAGAGAAGGACGATGAACCCAATATGTCAATAAATTTCGATATTTTATTTTTAAAATTACAGCTAATATCGATTTTTTTGAAAAGGAAATTGAAAACTGTTTGCAATCTCCAAGACCTGGACCAGACACAAATATTTGACTATGGTGAAAATCATATAGTAGTGTTTTCCCTGCTTTATCTCGGTTGGCTAGGGATATTTTGTGTGTTTATGCTACGTCCGTACCAATCGAGCGGCTTTTTTCTGAAGCAGCGCTGGTACTAACGAGTAAAAGAACTCACCTTTGTGTGAACAGATAGACGAAGAGTAGCGTGTTAGGACCAATGCTGTACCAGATTTTTACTGCAGATCTACCAACCCCATGAACTACAATAACAGAAAAATCCGCAGATAACACTGCAATACTCGCCTCACATCATGATCCAGTAACTGCGCCAAGAAACTTACAAGCCAGCCTTAATAATATCCAAGCATGGTTAAAAAAATGGAAAATTAGAGTTACTGAGACCAAATTAATCCATGTTACCTTTAAACTAAGAAGAGGTATATGTCCAGCAGTGTTATTAAATAATCAAATGATTATTCAGAGAAATAAAGTCAAATATTTAGGTTTATATCTTGACAGAAGAATAATACGAAAACAATTGGGACTCACACTAAGACAACTTTACTAGCTTTTTGGCAGGAATTCACAATTAAATCTAACAAATAAGATCTTAATATAAAAAGCCGTACTGAAGCCAATATGAATGTATGGCATTCAATTGTGAAGTTCTGTTAGAAATTCAAACCTAGAAACCGTACAGAGGCTCCAGAACAAAGTTCTTAGAATTATAACCAATGGTCCATGGTATGTTACAAACAACATAATATAAAAATACCTCCAAGTTTAAGTCATAAAAATTGAAGTCACAAAGTACAATGAAAAATACAAAAACAAAACTAGTGCTCACTCTAATGACTTAGTGGGTGAACTGTTTAATATCAATAACGAAGTGCGTCGACTAAAGCGTTTTAAACCTACAGACTTAATAAATAAATTTAAATAAAATTAGTTTTTTTTCCCTTATTAGCTTTGGATTACTTAATCCATTCAGCCACGATAGATAATAAATTACTGTTTGCTACAATATTAAAAATATAATAACATTACATATATGCGCGCACATATAATTCTTATGCACCCACAAAAATTAGTTTTTGCACGATTGATCATTTTTGACTGTTTACCGTGACAGATTTTACGTCAGTAGGTGACATTTACTAGCAACTCGACGGTAAGTAATCTAACTCGACGGTAAGTACTCCAACTCGACGGTAAGTAATTCACTTAACGTCGAGTTAAAAAATCTCTTAATTTTAATTTATTTTTTGAAAGAATAAAGAAAACTAACGAATTATTTATTAATATTAAAACTTATGGTACAATTTGTTAAATTATTTAATGAAATCCCACTTGTTTGGGCTGTGGTTTCACTTCTAACAGAAACTCCTGCAGAATCGCATACATTAGTAGTATCCAACATTTTTTCTCTTCAAATACGCGATCAAAGTTGAAAACTTGGAAATATCAATGCCATCATAAAGAAAAAAGGTGAATTTAATCATTGAATATTCTGCCCAGAGGCTTCCAGGAGCTTTGAACTGCATATGTCTTTGAACGAAATATGCCAATAGAGTATTTTCTTCGATTCTTAAATTCTTGCCTTCGCACCATTTTTTAAAACTTTGGTAGGTATTTTGATAACGGATTTTGGATTTTTCGGGAATAATTGCGGAACACCCTTCTTCCCAAGCCCGTTCAATTTCTTCAAATTCACTTTCGCTCATATTTTAATTTATAATAATCAAAATTGTACTTAAAATTATTGACAACTAAATAAAAACTCAATTCTCCATTGTTGTTATGCACCCTAGTTACTACCTAACAACCAAAGTATCTATCTTGATAAAATGAATGAAACTAGTCAATATGACGAAAGTGTTTAATTTTATAATTTATAATGGTATCAATCGTGCAAAAAACGTTATAAGCATGTCGAACGTTAAGGGTAACCGATCTCAGACAATAATTGTAGTCGTCGCTCCGCTCCTCCTCCAAGCAATTGTCTTCGATCGGTATAAAACCCTTACATGTACCATTACATTATTAACTGTGTTTGTTAATTAACATATATTAAAGGAAGCCTCTCACGAAAGAGAATTCCTACATGTCATTTTATAATATTTGTCATAAAATTTACGTAATGTTATGAGTGATAACAGATTGTAAATTGGTAGGAGTTGAATATAAAAAAAAATAAAAAAAATACCAAAAATTAAAAAAAAAAAGAAAAAGAAATAGGATTCGTCCGGATGTGAACCGGGGACATATAGATCTGTAGTCGAATGCTCTACCAATGACCCATAATCGTTCTATTTACATGATTTCTCGGACGCAATGACAAATCACGGTGACAAATAGATCAAATGAAGTATAAATATAACAATGTTTTAACAATTGTTAAAGTTTATAATACAATGTTTAGCATATCAATGTTATAGCAATTAACTCCATACTGTCTGTGTGAGCATGAGCGTGGCATACTAAAAATTCGCTTTCAATCGCGCCTGAAGAAATATTTCTTCAAAAATACATCCACTGGGATAATAGCAATTTCTTAATAATTACATTGACATGGTAATGGTAATGGTATATCGGGGCAGGGCCCACTTGTGAGCCCTTCAGACACTTAGACCTCCTACGGCGGGTCCGTTGTATCACCCCTATCTTGCTGATCAGATCAGGTCCATAATAACCTGGTCATCGGCGTTTATGGGGCCCAGGCTGCACCGAGCTCCCATGCTAGTCCCCCAGAAACCTTATGGCCTCACAGAAAGCCACAAGTCTCTTGAAAGACAACTCCCTCACCTGGCTTGGCTGCATAGATGCCGATATCAGGATCTGCCACCTCCGATGGACCAATACCCGGCACTCCCAGAGGACATGTGAGGAGGTTTCCTCCTCCTCGTTACATAGATGACACCATGAGCCATCCGCCAGTGCAAGCAGATGAAGGTGCCGTCGGAGTCTACAGTAGTCGCTGAGCATACCGACCACCAGGGAGCATCTTCTACGATCCAGAAGAAGCAGTTGGACTGTAAGACTTTTGGATGGCCCCACTATGTGGAGCCTGGCCTGTCTCATACCTCCACAACTGGCCCAGGAGTCCTGGAACCTCCGCAGAAGAAGAGTCCCTGAGACTACCCCGACCAGTACTGAAGGGCACTCCAATCACAGGTTCGGGTCCTACAGGCAGATAGGATGAGCCCCGTCTTGCCAGGGCGTCAGCCCGTTCGTTACCTTCCACACCTGTGTGTCCTGGTACCCATACCAACCTAACTCTGTTGGTTATAGCAACATGATCCAGAGCTTTCTTGCACTCAAAAACCAGCTAAGAGCTGATCTTGGGTGCTTCCAGAGCCCTTAGCGCTGTCTGGCTGTCAGAGCAGACAGAGATGGTCCTGCCTGAGCAAGCCCTATCTGTAATCTATTGAGTACATGTCAGGATCGCAAAGATCTCGGCCTGAAAGACTGATGCATGAGAGCCGAGAGCCTGGCTAGACTCAAATCCGATTCCACCTCCATACACTCCAGCACCTGCCCGCTTGTCTGTTTTGGACCCATCTGTGAACCAGGTGAGCCCACTCCGACAGATTAGTGTAGGTTCTCGTTCTACACATTCATCCCGGTCAGTAAATTGGACCAAGAAGGAGGATGAGAACTCAAATTGAGGGGACATGCTGTCCTGTATCATAGAAAGCACAGGACAACATTCGATAGCCTGTCTCTAAATGTCACAATGGCTCATCCGCCCATTCGTTCCCAACCAATATCCAGAGCAGTTGAGACGATAGGCTGCCATCATGGCTTCGTGCTCTACAATGAGATGTAAAGGAGGTAAATCCAGCATAACCTCAAGAGCTGCTGTGGGAGTGGTTCTCATGGCCCCTGTGATGCCCACGCATGCCAACCGCTGTAGGTGAGCCAACTGGACCTTGACTGAAGACAGTCTAGCCCAGGGCCACCACACGATTGCCGCATACGTCAGTATAGGTTTTATCATGTATTGGTATATCCAATATAGAATTTTCGGCTGTAGACCCCATTTGGCTCCGAAAGCTCTTCTGCACGCCCAATAAGCTGCAGCGGCCTTCTTCAACTTAGCGTCCAGATGTTCCTTCCATGTCAGTTTAGAATCCAGGATCACTCCTAGGTACTTCACTTACCTGGAAATCGATAATGTTTTGCCATAGAAGCTAAGATTTCTAGTAGATCCGATGACCCTTCTCCGAGTAAATGGAACCACAGCAGTCTTCTCGGGATTAACGTTGAGTGACTGCCCCCGACACCATTCTTCAACGAGCCCGAGAGCCACCTGAGCGACCTCGTGCACTGTTTCCCAATTAAATTGACAGTACATGTTGAAGTACGTTTCATTAATGTTTTGATTTAACTTGTTTGCAAATGAATCATAACGGTTGTGGTAACGTTTTAAAACATTTTTATATATTGTTTTTGTAGGTGACACGTCATTTTGTTTATTGAACTACTCATAAATTTAGTACAAAAAATAGATTTAGTACAAAATAAAAATTGTGGTATTGACGTTTACTCACCAAAAATAGAATATATTGATGTAGAAAATGGAATAGATAGACTATACTGTAATACTGACCTGAAACAAAAAATATAACTTTATTATTTTCCTGAAAGCTTCTACAATATTTTTCTTAAAAAATGTTAAGTTAAAAAATAAAACAGCGTTAATGGGAAACAACATGTTATTGGGGTGTACTGGTAGCCACTTTCAATGTGTCACATGAATCACACTTGAAATTTATTAAAATCATTGTTACAAGGCGATAAATAATTACTTATTTATACCTAAATGATTTTATGATAAAATATATGTCATCTATTTATTAAGTGCTTTCTATACTCTTATTATTTTTTAATGTACATATAATTTGACACTCTTATAAATTTTAAATATTTACTGGGTACTGGGACCTAATCAGTTGGCACTTCACTTATTTAAACAGTACATGTTAGGTTTTATCATCTATTATAATATAAGTTTACAATATATCAATGTCTACAGGCAGTGGCGTAGCTGAAAATTGGGGGCCCCCGCGACAATTTTTGTGGGCCCCCGTATTATAAATATTTACTAAAATATGTGTAAATGACAATATTTCGCCTTTCTTTAATAAGTTTTCATCGGTTCGTGTTATATATTTTTTACCTATTATACCTTCATGTCTCTTAATCCGACAAACCTAAACCTATTAGTAAGTTCAAGTTAGTAACTTCAATAGTTTTTTTTTTGCTACAAGTTGTTTTCTCGTCGCAGCTGAGCTCATCGTAATTTTTTATGTACGTTTTTCCGTTTATTTATAAATTCCGGTTTAATCTCCACTATTCTGCTATTCCTGATGCTTCTGTTAAAATTTCAGACAACGATTTTCGCATTTCTAGAAGATTATTACAAGTTTTTTCAAAAAGTTGAAAAACCGTAAACTCTGCCATTTCAGATTGCAGAGTTTTGATGTTAGTTGAATAAAGTTAAATATTTTAGATTGAATAGTAATGTTAACGGCAAATTCAAAATTATTCATATGCTCTAATAATGCATTAGGTTCCAATTTTTCATAGTTTTTTGGTAGCAATGAAATTTTCGTTAAAGATTTCATTACCTGCCGAAAAGCTCAACGCAAAACCATGTCTGGATGCATTATGTCTGGATGACAACCGGGTTTTACGTAATGGCTCCTCTACACAATCATCAATTACAGACAATCAAGCGCGAGCACGATTGTGTAGAGGATTGTGTAGAAATCGTGAGCACAATTAAACAAAAAAAACTTGAATATATGGGCCACATATTGACACACGATAAGAACCGTCTAATGCAATTGATTGTTCAGGGGAAAATAGACAGTAAGCGAGGACCAGACAGGAGGAGACACTCGTGGCTCCAAAATCTGCAAAAGTGGTTCGGGCTCACATCGGTCAAACTACTCAGAAGTTCTGTAAACAAGATCAGAATTGTCATGTTAATAGCCAACGTTCACAACGGAGAGGGCACTTAAAGAAGAAGAAGAAGTCAAAGACCACTATCTTCTTTTCCTCCATTTTTTTCACAGCTTTTCGTTGGGTCATATTGACATAATGGTTGTATACCGCTATTAAATAAATTGCTGCAGCAACAACACACTGCACGTCCATCTTGATGGTTATCGTTCGACATGCTACGGACGATAATGTGGACACTTGCACGATGATTGTGCCGATCATAGACAATCACATGATCGGCGATAGTGAAGAGCAGGCATAACATTTTTAAGGTTGGCAAACGCGGTGAATCTAAACTGATAATACTCAGGGCCGCTTTATCCATTAGGCAATATAGGCATGCCGAGAGGTCGGCAAAAATACTAACAATGAAAATGGTACATGTTTGAAGGGCGGCTACTAGAGAATTGCCTAGGGCGTCAATTGACCTAAACGCGGTCCTGATAATACTATATATACAGTGGAACCTCGATAACTCGGATTAATCGGGACCGCGGCCGATCCGGGTTATCAAAAATCCGGGTTAGCCGGAGAATGTGGTAAAAATTAGCAAAATACATACAAATAATAAACAAATACACATTATAATTGCAAAAACATGAAATACATATGCAGAGTATATCTAAATTACGTACAGTTGCATAGAGTATTGTTTATTTCTTGGTAAAAAACTCAGTCAAAATGAAAAATTTTTGTTTTGCCTGATAAAAATCGGTCCGGGTTAGCCGGACTTGCGGGTTATCGGGGGGCCGACTTATCGGGGTTCCACTGATGTAGTACATTCCATCTTTTATTACTTTCACTAAAAAAAACATATATAATCTCTTAATTATGTCGTAAAAAAAGCAACTCCTGTACACCAGCAACAGCATCATTCAAAACAGGTTCAGTTTATGGGATGCACATGAAGATAGGAAGCTGTTTTTTCAATGTCACTTATGCGCCTTTGTGTGCCTGGATATACACCACTAATAACGCTTGCCCCATCATACCCCTTTCCTCTGTAGTTGTGTACGGAAAGGTGCTTTGATTGTACAAATTTTAAAATTTCATTTACAGGACCTTCTGCACTTCGGTCCAATATTCAAATAAATCCCAAAAACTTTCAACAACTTCTGCTTTGGAAGGAAAATTTTTTCATCGCAATTTATTTTTACATACCGGAATATAAAACTAAGCTGATCGTGATTTGAAATATCTTGATTGGTATCAAGAATTACTGAATAAAAACATTTTTTTTAATTTAACAGCAACAATTTAATTTGAAGTCAACAGCAAGAATATACCTAGTAATAACACAGAAGTAATAGAAAATCATAAAATCTCACCTATAATCTTATACACAATACATAATAATATTCAACACATAATACACAAACATAAATCTACGTTGCACAACTTACATTACACAACCACGACTATGATAGAAATTAGACAAATTATACAGGGTGTAACAAAAATACAGGTCATAAATTTAATCACATATTCTGGGACCAAAAATAGTTCGATTGAACCTAACTTACCTTAGTACAAATGTGCACATAAAAAAAGTTACAGCCCTTTGAAATTACAAAATGAAAATCGATTTTTTCCAATATATCGAAAACTATTAGAGATCTTTTATTGAAAATAGACATGTGGAATTCTTATGCTAGTAGTATCTTAAGAAAAAATTATAGTGAAATTTGGACACCCCATAAAAATTTTATGGGGGTTTTGTTTCTTTAAACCCCCCCCCCCCCCCCAAACTTTTGTGTACGTTCCAATTTAATTATTATTGTAGTACCATTAGTTAAACACAATATTTTAAAAACTTTTTTGCCTCTTAGTACTTTTTCGAAGTCAGTTTTTATCGAGATATTTTGAATATTTGACAAATCCACCACATATTTGTATATGGCTAATAGACCAGAGAAATTAGCAATTAAATGGCCTCTTTCGTGACATCCGTTGATACAGCTATCTAAGAACTGCTTTGGGTAAATTTAGTTACAACAATATCCAATATAAAAATTATGCAAAAGATTTACCGTACTTTTTAACTTATAAACAATATATAAACAATTAAAAATCGCTGTTTGATTTTAAATACAAAAGGTGGAGACCGGTAAATTATATGAAATAGTGACATAATTTTTCTGAAGAAGCATAGAAAATTCTTTAAAATGAGAGTTTGCAAAGTTATTTCTGTTAATTTGTTGCTTAGTTATTATGAAAAGAGTTCCAAAAGTCGATTATTTAAAAATGATTAATAACTTTTCTGAAAATAAACAAAAAACTTTAATTTTGCGTCAAAGTAGGAACAATATTACAAGCATTTTGTGATTAAAATTTCAAGACGGTTCACTTAATAGTTATTGCAAAATTCCATTTGTTATTCCCAAAAAGCTTTTATCTACAACGTCATTATGCGTAAACTGTTAGGTTTACGTAAATTCTAAAGGCACAAAATCAAAGAAAAAAGATCATTTTATTAAAATGAATCATTTAATGGTTAAAAAATGTATGCTAAACATTGTAAAATATTTTTGAAAAAGTGGTATGAATTTAAGTTTATAAACAATTAGAATAACTTAGACGCATTGACATGTAGAAAGTTAATATTTTTTGTTTGGCATGTTGGAATTTTTATACAAATTAAAACAAAAAAATAATGCCCTTGGGCCCTTAAGGCCCGAGTTAACCATTTTTTTTCAAAAATTCACCGTGGCTTTGTTTATAAACATTAGGAAACTTAAAAAGTAACATTTAAAAGAATAGAAGTTTAAGTATAAACAAAAAAATCAAGACGATTCTTCTGAAAGTGAGCCGTCCATGATGCGCCAAAAATACAAGGTTCAAAAGCAAAGCGATTGTTTGATTTTACTGTCAAATAATGAATTCAGAACTACACATTTACAAAAGTCGCAATAACTTCGGTTCTAATCAACGAAAATTGATGTTCCTTTTTTTAATTTGGGGTGCCTCGGTGCATAGATTATAAAAATACGATCAGCTAATTTGTGATTTGTTTATTTAAGCCAGCATTTTGTTTAAACCATTTAAAATAAATATTTTTTTGCCAAATTTGACATTTTTATTATTATTATTAATATAAAATTTAATGTAATGATAGGTAACATAAATATTTATGTATTACGGTTATAAATAATATTATTTAACCATAAATTTTACAAAAAAAATATTAATTTTTATTTAAAATCAAATGTATGCATTGTTAATTTTTCTTGAGGTATGCTTAGGTATATTTTTGTGACAATTACTTTTCTTGACTAAACCCTACAAGGCTACAAATATTATAAACTTCGTATAATTATAAAATATGTTAAAATAAAATTAAGTTTGTCAATTTTAATGGGTTCATTATAATATATAGGTATAAATTGATAAAATTTGATATTTGATAGTTGCATCTTAGGTTTCAGACCATACAGAAATTTTTATGAATAGTACCTTTGTTTTATTATTACTTAATGAAAAAATAATAAAAAAATGGGTGTCGGTTTCAGATTTTTAATTCCAAACAACTTTTCATAATAACAGTTTTGGTATTGTGAAATACTGTAAAGCGGCATTTATAATTTTTGACATAACTGCTATAAAATTGACAATAAAACATGTCGTGGTTCCAGGTTACGTAGATACAATGCATGATACAAAGAATACAGATTCGTTCTCATTGTATCATGGATACAATGTACATATAATGTATATTATTTATTTTTAGCACATAAGCAAAACGCTCGGATAGGTCGATTTTTAAAATAATTATAGTATATTATAGCATCAATGTTTCGAACTTTACGCGATCACTCTTCAAGTGGCAGACATAACTTTAATTGTTGTAAGTAGGAAAGTGCATCATGTAGCATGTCATTTAAAAGCTTTTCAAATATTGATTACAGAAATGTAAACCAGTTAATTCTTTTTGAGAACGCAGGCGCAAACTTTCGGTTAATTATATTTAAATCCATTAATTTTTTTCGAATCCTAAGAAAACTAAAAAGTATTTTTGAAAATTTTAAACGCAGAATGAAAGACTACAATATTACCGAGGACCAAAAGTCCCTTATAATAAACAAAAAGTTTCTTTTGAATGATATTTTTAAAATTAAAAATCACACAAAATTTTCTCTTTTTTCACCACTGTAACTCTTTAAAATAAACATAGCAGTTCTCAGGGAACTTTGACCCTCGATAATACTGTAATCTTTTATTCTGCGTTTAAATTTTTCAAAAAAAAACGTATTACTTTTCTTAGGATTTGAAAAAAAAATGAATACATTCGAAAAAAAAATTGACCGAAATTTTGCGCCTACGCTGTCAAACACAATTAAAGTATTATACATTTTTGTAATCAGTATTTCAAACGCTTTTAAATGAGATGTCATATAATTTTCTTTCCCATTTCAAAAAATCATAGTTATGACTGTCACTCTGTCACCTAAAGAGGGATCTCGCAAAGTTCGAAACATTGATGCTATAATATACATACTATGAAATTTTAAAAATCGACCTTTAAAATAAATACGTTAATAAGGGGGGCAACAATTATTCCAGTGCACTGTACGTATTGTACACATACAGTGCATTCATAAAGTGTGGAAACGGTCTATTATCTCATGACTTTATTATTTTCAGAGTTAAAGCTCTGACAAGTCGATTTTTATTTTTACATTATGATTTTTTGACGTATAGTACATAATAGTGACGTCATCGATTTGGGCGTGATGACGTCATCGATGATTTTTTTAAAAGGGAATAGGGGTCGTGTGGTAGCTCATTTGAAAGGTGATTCAATTCTCTATTCAGTAATATAAATATCATTATTTATACAGGGTGGCCAAAAACAATTTAGGAGTTAAAATATTTGACGCAAAAAGAAGAATGTATGTAATTTATTTAACTCAAAGTACATTTTACTGATACCACATAATATAGAAAACGTTTATTTCATAAATAAACATTGCTTTTCGCTTAAATTAAATGTCAAACAGCCACACACCTGCCTCTTGGCTGTTTGAACATTTAATTTAAGCGAAAAGTAATGTTTATTTGTCAAATAAAAAACAGCGAGATTTTTTTTAGTTAATTTATTTTATTTTATTCGATTCGACGCAATTTTATTCATTGTATTTAATTTTACCTAATTTTATTCAATTTGATTTAATTTTACGTAATTTTCTTTACTTTTATTATTTTATTTTATTTTAGTTTATTATGCATGTGATTGCATTTACAGTGTATGGTCGCACGATCGTTTCATTTTGTCGTTTCAATCCCTCTTATTTTTTTCATACATGTACGCGATCTACCGCTCCATCCGTAGTTAGCTAGAAAGCTATGCTACCAAAAATAATAAGCATAATTTAAGAAAAATCGAAACACATGATTTTCAAATAAAAATAGTTATTTTCCTAACTAGTGCGGAAAGTGATACTTTCACGCACGAGACTGCCGTTGACCCGAACGACGCGATAGCGGAGTTCGGGCAAGCAGTCGAGTGCGGGGAAGACACTTTCCGCATGAGTTAGGAACAATATTTTTTCTAGGGCCGTACGTTTGGAAAAAAGCCACAAAAAATAGAGTTACATCAAATTTTTGTTTAGAAGTGAAAATACACAAATTAATTATTTGACAAGGTTGTCAAAACCACACTTCCAATATAGTGGGTTACCACGACTACGATATGGGTTTCCATGACGACGATTCAATACCATGGTAATTGTCTGCTGATCTGACTTTTAAATATTATGTCAAAATAATTGTATTTCATCGAATTATCGCACTAAAACTTTTTGTTTATTATAAGGGACTTTTGGTCCTCGGTAATATTGTAGTCTGTCATTCTGCGTTTAAATTTTTTAAAAATATTAATTAGGTTTCTCAGGAATCGAAAAAAATTAATGGATTTAAATATAATTCGACCGAAAGTTTACGCCTACGCTCTCAAAAAGGAATTAACTGCTTTACATTTTTGTAACCAATATTTGAAAAGCTTTTAAATGATACGCCACGTGATGCACTTTCCTACTTAAAAAATCAAAGTTGTGTCTGCCACTTGAAGAGGGATCGCGTAAAGTTCGAAACATTGATGCTATAATATACTATGATTATTTTAAAAATCGGCATGTCCGAGAGTTTTGCTTATGTGCTAAAAATAAATAATATAAATTATACATTGTATCTACGTAATCTGGAACCACATTTTTTTATTATCAATTTTATAGCAGTTATGTCAAAAATTATAAATCCCGCTTTACAGTATTTCACAATATCAAAAACTGTTATTATGAAAAGTTGTTTGGAATTAAAAATCTGAAACCGACACCCATTTTTTTTATTATTTTTTCATTAAGTAATCATAAAACAAAGGTATTATTCATAAAAATTTCTGCATGGTCTGAAACCTAAGATGCAACTATCAAATATCAAATTTTATCAATTTATACCTATATATTATAATGAACCCATTAAAATTGACAAACTTAATTTTATTGTAACATATTTTATAATTATACGAAGTTTATAATATTTGTAGCATTGTAGGGTTTAGTCAAGAAAAGTAATTGTCACAAAAATATACCTAAGCATACCTCAAGAAAAATTAAGAATGCATACATTTGATTTTAAATAAAAATTAATATTTTTTGTAAAATTTATTGTTCAATAATATTATTTATAACCGTAATACATAAATATTTATGTTACCTATCATTTCATTAGATTTTATACTAATAATAATAATAAAAATGTCAAATTTGGCAAAAAAATATTGATTTTAAATGGTTTAAACAAAATACTGGTTTAAATAAACATATCACAAATTAGCTGATCGTATTTTTATAATCTATGCACCGAGGCACCCCAAATTAAAAAAAAGAACATCAATTTTCGTTGATTAGAACCGGAGTTATTGCGACTTTTGTAAATGTGTAGTTCTGAATTCATTATTCGACAGTAAAATCAAACAATCACTTTGCTTTTAAGCCTTGCATTTTTGGCGCATCATGGACGGCTCACTTTCAGAAGAATCGTCTTGATTTTTTTTGTTTATACTTAAACTTCTATTCTTTTAAATGTTACTTTTTAAGTTTCCTAATGTTTATAAACAAAGCCACAGTGAATTTTTGAAAAAAAAATGGTTAACTCGGGTCTTAAGGGACTAAGGGCATTATTTTTTTTGTCTTAATTTGTATAAAAATTCCAACATGTCAAATAAAAAATATTAACTTTCTACATGTTAATGCGTCTGAGTTATTCTAATTGTTTATAAGCTTTAAATCATACCACTTTTTCAAAAATATTTTACAATGTTTAGCATACATTTTTTAACCATTAAATGATTCATTTTATTAAAATGATCTTTTTTCTTTAATTTGGTTCCTTTACAATTTATGTAAACCTGACAGTTTACGCGTAATGACGTTGTATATAAAAGCTTTTTGGGAATAACAAATGCAATTTTGCAATAACTATTAAGTGAACCTTCTTGAAATTTTAATCACAAAATGCTTGTAATATTGTTCCTACTCTGACGCAAAATTAAATTTTTTTGTTTATTTTCAGAAAAGTTATTAGTCATTTTTAAATAATCGACTTTTGGAGCTATTTTCCCAATAACTAAGCAACATATTAACAAAAATAACTTTTCAAACTCTCATTTTAAAGAATTTTCTATGCTTCTTCAGAAAAATTATGTCACTATTTCATATAATTTACCGGTCTCCACCTTTTGTATTTAAAATCAAACAGCGATTTTTAACTGTTTATATATTGTTTATAAGTTAAAAAGTACGGTAAATCTTTTGCATAATTTTTATATTGGATATTGTTGTAACTAAATTTACCCAAAGCAGTTCTTAGATAGCTGTATCAACGGATGTCACGGGAAAATCCTTAGTTCTCTGGCCTATAAGTACGATTATGGAGACTTGGTAATAATATGAAAATTTATTTATGATTTACATTTTTAAGTATATTTTGAACCATATTAAAAAAGAAGTAATATCTCGATAAAAAGTGCCTTCTCGAAAAAATACAAAGAGGCAAAAAAGTTTTAAAAACACTGTGTTTAACTAATGGTACTGCAGTAAAAGTTTAATTGGAACATACACAAACATTTGGGGGGTTTAAAGGAACAAAACCCCCATACAATTTTTGTGTAAACATATTAAAAAAGAAGCCGCAACTCGATAAAAACTGCCTTATCGAAAAAATACTACGAGGAAAAAAAGTTTTGGAAATATTGAATTTAACTAATGGTACCACAATAATAATTTAATTGGAACGTACACAAAAGTTTGGGGGGGTTTAAGGGAACCAAACCCCCATAAAATTTTTATGAGGTGCACAAATTTGACTATAATTCTTTTTTAAGATGTCCCTACCATAAGAATGCCACATGTCCATTTTCAATAAAAAATCTCTAATAGTTTTCGATATATTCGAAAAAATCGATTTTCATTTTGTAACTTCAAAGGGCTGTAACTTTTTTTATGTGCATATTTGTACTAAGGTAAATTAGGTTCATTCGAACTATTTTTGGTCTCAGAATATGTGATTTAATTTATGACCTGTATTTTCGTTACACCCTGTATATAACACAAAAAATACACAATACAGTAAGAATTTTATATTCTTATGGTAAAAATAGAACCCTCAGATCCTTCCAGCGATACGCATGCTGTTGCCTACAAGATAGAGGCAAAGTATGTCAATCTTGACAAGATATAACATTACAACAACATGACAACTTACATTACCCAACCACGACTATGATAGAAATTAGACAAATATATAACATAAAAAATACACAATACAGTAAGAATTTGACATTCTTATGGGAAAAATACAACCCTCAGATTCTTCCAGCGATACGTATGCTGTTGCCTACAAGATAGAGGCAAAGTATGTCAATCTTGACAAGATATAACCTAACAATAAACAACTTGGTTATACACTTTTGCAGAATATTTAAATAAGCCTTTTGAGAACGATTTCCGGAGTGGATTTTGAAGCAACACTGGTTAGTTAAAAACGTAATTTTCGTTAAAACCAATACCTGTGGCTTAATTATATATAAACATATAGTGGAGTCAATGAAGGTGGATATGGGTTATTACCTCAGATTTCGTTGAACCTCCATCGATTTTCATAAAAATTGGTGAGTGGTTAAAGGATACCTCAAGGAACAAAGGTGATATAGTGCCAACTTGCGCTTTTTACATTTTAGGGGTGAAATACACCCCTTTTTTAAAAATTATTTTTTAGATTTCTGAAAGTGCAGTCACTGTAAGTTTTCACTTCCTATTTTGTTGAACCTTCATCGATTTTCATGAAAATCGGTAAGTAGTTAGAGGATACCTCAAGCAATAAAAGATATATAGCATCAACTTGCGTTTTTGCATTTTAGGGGTGTAATATACCCCTACTTTTTAAATTGTAAAAATTGCAGATTTCCGCATTATGGCGCAAGTAATCTCGTTTAATTAAGAAAAATAAATATATTTTTTTTATTTATGTGCATGAATTACATTTTTTTTTTAATTTTTCAAACCTTATAGCAACCAAAAATCCGAAAATTAACAAGTCGAAAATCACGGAAACCTTATTCTTCTATATTTCTGAAAGTGTAGTCACTGAATGTTTTCACCCACGATTTCTTTGAACCTTCATCGATTTTCATGAAAATTGTTGATTGATACTTCAAAAAACAAAAGTGATATGGCACCAAGTTGCGCTTTCTGCATTTTAGGGGTGAAATCCACCTTTTTTTTTTAATGATAAAAATGCAGATTTCAGCATTCTGGTTCAAGCAATCTCGTTTAATTAAGTAAAATAAATATTTTTTTACATTTATGTGCATGATTTATAATTTTTATTAATTTTTTAAACCTTATAGCATCCAAAAATCAGAAAATTAGCAAATCGACAATCACGAAAAAAATTAATCTTTTATATTTCCAAAAAGGCAGTCACTGAAGGTTTTCACCCCTGATTTCGTTGAACCTCCATCAATTTTCATGAAAATTGGTAAGTAGTTAGAGGATACCTCAAGAAACAAAAATGATGTGGTACCAACTTGCGCTTTTATCCTGGGGGTGGATGTTACCCCTTCTCATGGGTGAACACTATTTTATTAAAAATAACCCCATAATTACATAGAGGAGTAAATTCTAAGCAAACTTTCTTTTATCAAGTTTATAAATTTTTTATTTAAATAATATTTTATAATTTAATAAAATATTATTGGTAGAGTAAAACCTGACAATAACGGCCACTAAAAATAGAAAATAATTGGCCGTTATAGAAATGTGGCCGCAATGCTAGGTTTCCTTTTCCACAAATTAATACATAAAATATAATTGAAAATTTATTTATTTTAGTAATTAAAGCAAATCTAATTAAATATAATTCTACAAACAAACGGAACATACTAAAACTAAACTCGATTTACTACAATATAAAACAATATCTATACGAAAAAACAACTACAAGAAAAACAGAATTTTTGTTTGTTTTACATTTTTTTAGATAAACGAAACATACTAAAACTAATTTAATATAGGTAATACATAATATAAAACAACATACTATAGCTACTACGGAAAATACGCTTATCACTAAAGTATCGTCGTGCTTCCATGCTATATTCAACAAAACCAACTTGGTAGGGCCTTTAATTAGATATCGCAAATCACTTTGGCTGATTTTGTCTGCATATATATTATGTTTGAGGAATCCCTTTTTTTGTGAGACTGGATATAGGACATTTCTCAAGTATGAATTCACATTCATGGTATACAGGGATAATATTCTGTGCAATGTTATGGTACAGGCTACGTTAAATATGAAGTAAATGTGGAAAATATACACTGGTTATTCATTTCAATTTAATTTGATTGTTTTTTAATCGTTTAAAATATTTAAAATTATTAAAGACATAAAGTTAGGGATTTCAAAAATAAATTCAGTTCTCACTGGCAGGGTGGGAAATAATAAAGTGCCATACAATAGCATTTCATTACAATGCTCATTACAGGCATTACAGGCTGATCCGTTTGAGAAAACTCATACTCTCAAACTTTGAGAAAACACTCATTCAGTTTCGACCAACCCTGTATTAGCTAAAATTAAACGTTTTGCTAGATTAATAATTTTTAACAATAATAGATTATATTAAAGATCACTTGAATATAAATTGATTTTCTGATGTCAAATCACTACAATTATACAGGGGGTGAATATTGCTACAAAATTTGAAAATAAAAACGTAATTATCTTTTAAACTACTTCGTATAACATCACAAAACCTGATATTTTAAGAAATAAAACATAGAGGAGAATCCAAAAATGTAAAAACATACAGGGTGTTCCATTAAACACAAGATAATTTTGTTTCACCCTGTCAATATGGGTGGCCCTGTATATTTGGAAATGTATTTAAATTCTGATATTATCTATGCCCCAATCTCACCTAAATAAACTTTTTTCGTATCTCCTACAACAAACGACTAATTGGACTTCCCACAACCTGTATACATACAAAATCTCCGCTATAAAATTTTTTCAAAGAAAATGTTATTGGTTTTTTTAAAATAACTCCGTTAAATTTTGAAATATGAGATTTATCCAAAAACCATTACAAAGCTAAGTAAAAGTTCTATAACACTGTATTAAAAATCATTTTCTAAATCCTTTATTTTTTTTTTAAATACAAGGTGAAAAGGCCCCGGTTACATGGTTCTCGCAGTAAAATTTAGGTTTAAATGTTTCTATCTCGGTTATTTTTTGTCGTAAAAAAATATTAAAAAAAGAAAAAGCTTAAATAAAGTTAAAACTAAAATTTTGTTCTCTACCATTTTTTAAGTATATCGAGTATTTTTGGAGTTATTATCAAAAGAAAACGAAATTCACGAAAATTTGAAAAATTCTAATTTTTTTAATCGTATTTTTTTTTCAAAAATATGCATTCCAAACGTGTCAAAATTGTTGAAGTTATTACTCATGTTAAAATAAATAAAGTTTTAAATGGGTTACTATAAATTTTAATTTTTGTAGAAATGACGTATGTTTCATTTTTCATTCTTCCCTAAAAAATCTGAAAGGGTCCTCTTATTTCCATCATAACTTGCTTAATTTTGATGCTACCGACTTCTTATATAGCTTTTTGATAGTTGCCTTTAAGTACTTTATTAAAATGTTTAATATCTATATTTAACAAAGTGCATCGTTTTCCTGTTATTTAAGCTTGAATACTAAGATTTGAGTACTCGCCGAAAAAAAATATACATTCAATTGCATATAACTCACTTTGTATATGCAATAAAGGATTTTTCGAATAAGGAGCTTATTTCTTTTTATATTATCTTCGATTTTGGTAATAACAACTTTTTTGAAGAAACTTATGGTTTTTGAGTTATTTATGAAAAACTGCTTTAAAACATGGATTTTTTTCAGGAAAAATAAAAATTTTTGATCTTTAATAACTCAAAAACTATTTATTTATTGAAATAACTTTATATAACAAATTTTACTTATAATTTGTCCCTCTATCGATTAGTGGTATTATTTTTAATAAAATAATTTCCACCCCCGAGAAGGGGTGGCATCCCCCCCCCCAGGGTAAAAGCGCAAGTTCGCACCATGTCACCTTTGTTTCTTGAGGTATCCTCTACATACTTACCAATTTTCATGAAAATGGATGGAGGTTCAACGAAATCGGAGGTGAAAACCTTCATTGACTCCACTAATAATAATATGTAGAGGTGAAAGGCAATCTATCTATTTACTATTGTCTATAATAATATTTAATAGACATGCCACAAGAAAGTAGTTTCAGGAACTTGTTAAATGACCTTGTTTATGAATTTTATTACATTCATAACAACTAAACCCTCTGTATATGTATGTTACTTTTCTTTAAAATTGTGTTTCAAATATACCATCAATTCTTGGGTGAGAGTGATTAAATATCTAAAAGAAGCAAGTCTTATTCCATGGTTATTTCATATGTTTTCAAAATTTGTGTTAAAAAGTTTGTTATTAGTTTTCTCTGGAAATCTTCTGATCATGCTTTCTAATTTTTTTAGTTAAATGGCTAGCACAAATAAAAATTTAGTACATAATAATAGGCATTAATAACGGGTATTTCATTTGTAGGTAGGTACGTTTAAAAAAAAACAATGAAAAAAATTAATTTTATTTAGAAATTTTTATTAACATACATTTTATTAACATACAAAATAATCATTCTTTACATTTACTTTAATAATTTTGGGCCTCCAATGCCTAAACTTTTTCTTCTACGGCACTACCGCCCAAATTGAGGTTTGGCCTCCTTTATTTTTTGCATCCACCCTTGCTTGTCTGTGGCTGCTCTTCTCCATGCACGGACTCCTAAAAGGGATTGTGTGTCGCTGTTTACTGTGTCTTCACATCGCTTTCTTGGCTTTCCAACCGGTCTCTTTCCCTGCATTCTAGAATTCAGTGCTATTTTTGGTAGCATATCCTCTACCATTCTTATCACATGTCCGGCCCATTTCAATCTTTGTATTCTAATGAAGTCTGACAGGTGTACTTCCTTATAAAGTTGATAAAGTTCGTTGTCGTATCAACCTCTGAAGATTCCGTTTTCCCTCACAGGTCCTAGTATTCTCCTCAGTACTTTTATTTCGAATGTGTCGAGTTTGTTTTTGGATGTTTCTTTGAGGATCCAGGCTTCACTGCCATAGCATTTTATTGGTCGAATTAAAGTTTTATAGATTCTCATTTTTGTATTTAGGTTTACACTTTTAGACCGAAATATATGGGGGAGGGCAAATTAAGCTTTGTTTGCCTGCATTATCCTCTTCCGTATTTCTCCATCTTCTGATCCGTCGGCATATATTTCTACTCCCAGGTTTGTAAACTTTCCAAACGTTTTAATGTCATCTTCATGTATAATGTGTTGTGGGACTATATTTCTTCCCGTCTGAGTCATTGTTTTTGTTTTTTCTGTGTTAATTTCCAGACCTAGCATTTTTTTGTGTTTTTAACTCTGCGTATGTTTCCTGTGCTCCTGTTGATGTTCTACTCCTAATATTAATATCATCGGCATAAGCGGCCAGTTGAACCGTTCGGTTGGTCAGTAGGTTTCCTTGCATTTGCCTAACCGCATACTCCAGTGCCAGGTTAAACAATGTTGGGGCCAGCCCATCTCCCTGCTTTAGTCCCTACGAAATTTTGAAAGAAAAAGTCTGACCGGTGGTTTTGTATTCGTACACATGCCTGAGTTTCATCCATTGTGGCTTTGATGAGCCTTATTAGCTTGTGTGGTATTGCCAGTTCAGCCAATATATTATAGTTTGTTCCTTTTGACTGAGTCGTATGCCTGATTGAAGTTTACAAACACGTTGTGAACATCAATATGGTGTTCCCATGATTTGCTCAAGATCTGTTTGACCATAAATATTTAATCCAGTGTCGATCTGCTCCGTCGGAAGCCCGTCTGATACTCTCCGATAACATTTTCTGCTAGTGGTTGGGCTGAAAAATCACTCCCGAAAAAAATACACTGTTACGAAACCTGAACATTTGCCAATGCCTAAACTAAAGCCTGTTTATTCACGTAGATATCGGACTTTACGTAGCCCCAAAGGAAAAAGTCACAGGATCTAGGCGGCCAATTCACTGGTCAAATGCGTGAAATAAATTGTTCACTTAATCATTCTCGCAGTAAAAACATGCTTGTTGAAACCAAATATCGTCGAGACCATGAGCCTCAATTTCAGGCACCAAATAGTTCGTTATCATGGCGCGATAATCCAATTTCTCCAATCACAATATGGGATCTCCAATCACAGTAACCTTCTGGGCGACCTCTGATTTAAAGAAATATCGATATACGATTCCACCGGCCCATAAACTAAACCAAATAGTTATTTTTTCTTGATGTAATGGCATCTCTGAACCTCTTCTTAGGGTTGCCCATTACTCCAAATACAGGCATTGTGTTTATTCAGGTATTCATTAAGCCACAAATAGGCCTCATCGGAAAATATTTTTTTTTAAAACAGTGGACTTTCTGAAATCTTATCAAGAGCCCATCGACTAATAAAACGGTTACAACTCAAAAGGTCAGTTTGCTTCAGATCTTACATTAATTAACTTTTTGTATGCTTTTAAACCAAAATCCTTACGTAAATTTTGCATACCACAAGCTAAGCTGTTGAGAATGGCGACGAATCGATTCTACATTATTTTTGCTACCGCCCGCGCCGCTATGTTTTCATTAGTTTTTTGCTAAATGTGGTTTATTTGGTCACGTGTTATCCAATAATGTAAACTGGGTTTCAAACTTACCGATGGTACAGTATAGAAAATTGTGCTTTCGGTAGGCCGATTATTTGGACCATAAAATTGTTCTAAGAGCACGAAACACATTCCTCGTATTTAGAACGCCCATTTTCGTAATACAGTTGAATAATTTTTATAGATGCTGTGCGGGTCTAATTCTTTCCGTGATGAAATTTCAAACAATACTGACCAAATCGCAACGTCAGTTGACACGATTCATGCACGATCTCCCATCAAATCCCTACCAAAAAAGTATGTCTAAATGAATCACCTAGTATAAAAAGAATATCTGTGTTTTGAAAAATGTATCAATAATGTACGTTAAAAAAAATAAAGCTATTTTTGTATACAAAAGAAATCACGAAGTCAAATCATTGAACTAACTTTTTTCTGGATATATAAAAATACAAACACCTAGAAACCCTTTATAAAAAATGGCTTTTAATCAAGTAACACTGTTCCAAATTTATATTCTTGCAAAATTTGTATAAGAACATTTATCTTTTTGTTAATCCTTTATCAAACGTATTCGTACCAAATTTATCTTTTTTAATACGAAAACTTTCTCGACAAAAACTTTTCTCTTCTTGCTTGGAAAATTCGGGCAGTATATTTTCTTGATTTTCGCAGCCAGTTGTACCGTTTTTTATTAGTATTGTGGGGAGAAAATATCTTAGCATAATTAAAAAAAGAGTAGAAATAGTAAAAATAAATAAAAGGAAACTAAAACCAAGGAAAGAGTAGAGTGATAGGGACAATGTGATAAAAAAGTACAAATGAATAATAATAGCCCAGGAAATGACGGTTTTGGAGTGTAATTTTCAACGTAACGACGAAGTTACTTGAAAATTTATAATTAGGTTCAACTTACCCTAAACTTCAAAGGTTAACTTGGGGAGTGAAAGTCAGTCAGTCAAAGTTAAATAACGTACGTTCAACATAAGTACGGAAATGGATAAATTGACTAATTTTAAGCAACTTTTGTTTTAGAAAGTTTTTTAACTAAGTCAATGCTTTTCGAGTTATTTCAGAGTGAAAATCTTAATTTTAACAAAAATAAAAGACGTTTTTAGGCGGATTTTCGCAAATAACTAAAAAAGTAGTTATTTTATTACAAAATATAAACATAAAAATGTAGCTTATAAAAAACGAAAAAAAAGGTGTTTTCATGAAGTCTATAGATCCAGTTGAAGCAAAGTTGTAGCTCATGAAAAATACGTTTTTATTCGCCAAATTCAAAATCGAATATTTCAACGTGAAATAACCAAGAAATAAAGCATATTTCTGCAAAAACTTATAAAAAGCTTTTTAAGGTGTGTAAAAAAAAGCTTTATTTTTGTTTTTATCAAAGTTTCGAGCGGAAAAATTAAACGAGTTACGCCAAAAATAAGCTACTTAAAAAAGTGAAAATCTCCCCCTATTTAGCACCCCAAATAAAATTAATCGTTACTGCCTTACCATTTCTTTTATACAGTATAGTGCAAATGAAAGGAATACATTCGTTATTTCTTAAGCCGTCGACTTAAGAAAAACTCCTGAAACAGGTTGATTTTAATTTTTAAATTAAGATTTTTGGCATATATATCATACTAGTGACGTTATCCACCTGGGCGTGATGACGTAATCGATAATTTTTATAAATGATAATAGGGATCGTGTGCTAGCTCATTTGAAAAGTTATTCAATTATCTATTAAGTAATAGGCCTCGAAAACTATAGGCCAATTAGCCTTCTAAACCACTGCCAGCATTGAGAACAAGCTAGAAACATGCCAACCAAGAGAACAGGCAGGTTTTCGCCCTGGGTATGGTACAAATGACCATCTAACCTGCCTAAAGTTCCTAATTGAAAAAACTGTGGAGTACAACCGGCCGCTAGTTCTAGTATTTGTTGACTACAAAAATGCCTTTGACACTATCGAAATGGTAGCATCTTAAGAGCTTTGAGAGATTGTAGAATCGACTACTGATATTCCAACATTAGATTATCTAGAATTGCAAACATCTAGAAGAATAACTTTAGGATGGGCAGCGTATGGCAAACTAAGAGACGTGTTCAAGGAAAACATCCCAATAAAGCTAAAAAGAAAAGCATTTAACCAGTGCGTACTTCCGGTGCTTACTTATGAAGCTGAAACACTGATATTGACTAAAACATCAATAAGAAAATTACAAGTAGCCCAACGAAAAATGCAAAGATCCATTCTTGGCCTAACTTTGAGAGACAGAATACGAAATGATGAGTTACGGCGAAGAACTGGAATGGAAGACATCACAAAGCGCATTACAAAGTTGAAGTGGAAATGGTCAGGACAAGTCGCAAGACAGAGAGACAACAGATGGACAAGAAAGATCTTAGAGTGGCGGCCAAGGGCGGACAAACGAAGTCGTGGAAGACCACCTACCAGATGGACCGACGATATTAAGAGAATAGTGACAAACTGGATTGCAGCTGCCCAGGACAGAGAAGGGTGGAGACATCTTGAGGAGGCCTATGTCCGACAGTGGACAATTTGGCTGTGTGATGATGATGATCATCGGAAGCGAGGGAGACCGAAAGTTAATTGGACCACCGGCATCCGGAAAGCGATGAGCGCGCGAGACCTCAGGGATGACCTGTGGCAAAATAGGAAGGAATAGAATTTGGGAATCGGACAACGCCGCTAGACGTTCTAAACCGATCATATATATATATATATATATATATATATATATATATATATATATATATATATATATATATATATATATATATATATATATATATATATATATATATATATGATGATGATGAATAGCAATATTAATACACATAATTATTTACACAGGTGTCCAAAAAAGTTTTTTTTTATTAAATTAATTGAGACAAAAAGTAGAATTATTTATCTAATTTATTTAATTTAAAATACATTTTACTGCTATCAGAAAATGGAAAGGCGAACGTGCTCCGAAGAAGGCGAAGACTGTTCTATCGGCCGGAAAGGAGATGGCCACCGGGATTCGCAAGGTGTGATTAACATCGACTGCCTGCACAAGGGTAAAACGCTCACAGCGCGCTACTATGCCGAATTATTGGGTCGATTCAACTCCGAATTGAAGAAAAAAACCACGTTTGCCGTCTTCATGGCCAAATTGGTGGAATTGGGCTACGAACTCTTGTCTCATCCACCATAGTCTCCAGATTTGGCCCCGTGCGAGTTATTTTGTTTTCAAGCTTGAAAAAGGCACGCTTTAGGCAGAAATTTAAGTCGAATGAGAAGGTCGCACCCTCAGTGCAAGACTGCAGTAAGTCAAAATAAGTAAGTTTCGAGATAAAGACGATTTTGTTTATTTTCGTGCTAATATCGGTGAAATAAGACACAAATTTTAAGAAAACTTAACATTTAATTATGATTTTGCATGCTTTTCAGCCTATATTACATTAACCAAAAATAGAAATTTAAATAAAGTAATATTAACGCAAAAAAATTAGGAATTTCAAAGTTACAACACTTTTGCACGGAAAAAATCGTTAATCACTACACATTTTAGTATTAGAATTTCAAAGTTACAACAGTTTTGCACGGAGAAAATTGTAAAAAGCGTAGACACATTTACTTTTACAGTAAAACCTGTGTTACCGGCCACCTGCCAACAACGGCCACCTGTACTAACGGCCAGTTTAAAAATTATCCAAACCAATTATGTACAGTAAAACCTGTGTTAACGGCCCCCTGTCAAAACCGGCCGCCTGAACTAGCCGGCCAGCTTCAAAGTTCCCCAAACCAAAATTTTTGGACTACAAAACCTGGTATTAGCGGCCACCTTTTTATATCGGCCAATAGTTCTGTCATTTTTAGTGACCGTTATTGACAGGTTTTACTGTATATCTAGACTACAGAAACTGGCATTACCGGCCACCTTTCTATATCGGCCAATAGTTCTTTCATTTTTAGTGGCCGTTGCTGACAGGTTTTACCGTAGTTGTTGTCCTCTTCTCGTACATCATCTTGTGCCAAAATATTTTTATAAAGACTATGGTGGGCTTCTGGTATCATACCCGAATGGCATAAGTATACCAAATCTTTTTTTTTTTGGCCATTTGAATTTTTGGCTGTTCTTTGGCAAGTTTTCTGAGAATAGATATTTTTGACCTCTCAGTATTGTCAATACACAAGTTTTAAGATAACTGTTTTTCCTTTTAAATCTTATGGAAAATAAATATAATATTACACAAAGGACATAAAATTTACATGAATAGATTGGTATCGAAAATCTTTGTTTATTGTCTCAGCCGTTAATGGATTACGTAGACGCTCTGTATATTAAAATTAAACACCAGAGATATAGATATTAAAATAACAAATATCTTACTTTTTTCATTGCTTGTTATCGAATCCGTTGCAATGTTCCGTGCAAAACTGTTGTAACTCTGTTACATTAGAGTTACAACAGTTTTGCACGGAACTTATGTTCAAAAACGCAAAATAGTTAAACTGTTGTTGTAATATTTAGCCCATTAAGCATTTGAAAGTTACTAAAGTTTTACAGGGGATAGATATGCATGTTTACAATCGAATTCCATGATTACTTAATTTTCATAAAATTTTGAGTTACTGCAGTCTTGCACTGAGGGTGCGAGGTCATCGCAGACATATAAGCCTACTTTGCACGGTCACGTGTTTTGATCTAAAAAGAGACTATGTTGAGAAATAAACCACCACTTTTTCAAAATTTCCGTTTTTCTTTTGCACGCCAAGTACTTCTTGGACCGCCCTAGTAGACTATGAATCGGCAGTTTAATTGCTAGATAAATTTCCATTTGTTTATCTACAAAATTTATCACTATCAGTATTATTCCTGAGTACTTGGAGGTGTATCAATTAAAATCACTTAGCATTATTCGCTATCAATCTACCTATTAATATTTATAAATATTAGGTATACCAAAGTGTACACCTTGTTATTTATCTAAAAGAGATATGCAATGCTTATTGTTTACGAATGTTATCAATAAATAAACTCAAATAAATATGCTGGTCAAGGTCACATCAATGAAAAATTTCTCTTTATGTTATTTTAGTGAATTGTTGCATTAGTCTAAAAAAATAATCAGATTATGTGTCATTAAAAGGAGTTCTGTAGGTGCACAGGGAGTTTTCTAATATTATAACTAAATAAAAAATCTGCAAATGCAAGAAACGTAAAAAGTTTACAAGAATAAAAAACCTCTAAATGCCGTAAAAATGAGTGGCGCATACAATAGTCCAGCTACAAAAGAGATGATATGAATATTACGTGGCACGAAAATGTATTTTCATTTTGATGGAAAATAAAATTCTAGTTTTATTTTAAAATATGTTTCCATAGAAACATAAATTTGAAGTAAAAGGCGCCACAAAAGAGTAACTTGGATAGAATTTGTATTTTGAAGCTCTTTTGTGGCCGTGGTTTTACTTCAAATTTAGCAAATATTATGGAAACATCTTTTAAAATAAAACTAGAATTTTACTTTCCATCAAAATGAAAATACATTTTCGCGCCACGTAATATTCATATCAGCTCTTTTGTAGCTGGACTATTGTATGCGCCAGTCATTTTTACGGCGCGGCGATTAGCGTTTTTTATCTTCTTGTATCAGGAGTTTTTCAAGGGTATTTATAAATTAAATGTATGAAGTTGAATATAATGTTTCTCGATTTCACGTTAAGCGTTATAAATGGTCGCGTTTCTAGTATTATCTCCCAAATGATCTATTGTACATCGAATGTACACTAGTTTTTTTTTTATTCGAAAGATTAAAAAAAATATTGGGATGGCCGGTAAATCAACTCTGATTGCCCTATCAAATTCACTACAACTACACAAACAATTTTGGCGATAATGGTTAAATGGATTATAGTTTTTGACCTCAATAATTTCTACAAGTTTTAACTGAATTTGATCACTAAACATGAGTTTGAAACGTATTTACAAGTAGTATCTGATGCATCTAAGATCAAGTATGATAACTGAAGGTATTACAGGAATTATTGAGCTTGAAAAACCGTTTTTCCCGTAAGAAATAGATTTGATCACAACTATGAAGCCTATAACTTAGAAATATCACCGTTAGACGCGTCTAGAGTCCTCCTACAAACCCTCAGTTACTGGCACAATTCGTAGGTTGAAATTTTGAATAATTTTCGAAAAACCAAATTTTTAAAGTTTAGTTTTTTAGTTCTTCCTCTATTGGGACTGTGTAAGTTCGAAAAAGCGACACCTGGGTTCATAGCTCGGCAACATTTTTCGCACTTTTCATTATATTGGCCTATCATATTGGTCCTGGTTACTGAACAATTGTCAGGGACATAGCCCAAAAAAAATTATAAGAAGAAAAAGTAATATTAAGGTTATGTTAATAAAAGGTAAACAATAATTGTATGTAGTTAATAAAGTTAATTATTAAAATGCACCACTACAAGCAAAATACAATTAATTAAATTTAGTTTTTTACCGGGTGTCCACTTATATTTTCCCCCATTTTAACTGCCTATAACTTCTAAACCGCCCAAGATAGAAATATGCGGTTTTTGCTGAAATGTTTTATTTTATTAAAAGTTTTGTCTGAATGGACTGAATTTTTTATGTCGCTTTCAAATACGAAAAGAAAAATGGTGGATTTTTGAAAAAAACGTTGTTGATTTTTTTTAATGGAACACCCAGTATATTTTTTGGTAAATTGAAAGAAAGGTCATTCACCTATCCAGTAATCACTGAGTAATTAATTTTTAAATTGAGAGGTGCAACGTGGATATCACATACCTAAATAACATAACTAAGCAAATTGATATTATGTTATGTGATTTCCACATTGCATCTCTCATTTTAAAAATTAATTTTTCAGTAATTTGACCACCGACTTTAAAAAAATTTTTATCGTTGGATAGGGAAATGACCGATTTCTCATGTTTTTAGGTAAATGACCATTTTTATGTCGCTTTTAAATTAAAAATGGGGGATTTATGGAAAAAAAACGTTGTTGACTTTTTTTTATTGAAGCACACAGTATATTTTTTTGTAGCTTGAAAAAACGGTAATTTACCTATCCAGCGATATTAAATTTTTTAAAATCGGTTCTCAAATGACTGAGCAAATAAATTTAAAATGAAAGATGCAATGTCGAAATCACATAACATAATATCATTTTGCTTAGTTGTGTTATTTAGGTATGTGATATCCACGTTGCACCGCTCATTTTAAAAATTAATTACTCAGTGATTTGACAACCGATTTTTGAAAAACTTTATATCGCTGGATAGGCGAATGACCTTTCTTTCAACTTACAAAAAAATATACTGGGTGTTCCATTAAAAAAAAGTTAACAACGTTTTTTTCAATAATCCGCCATTTTTATTTTCGTATTTGAAAGCGATATAAAAAATTCAATCCATTCAGACAAAACTTTTACTAAAATAAAACATTTCATCGAAAACCGCATATTTCTATCTTAAGCCGTTTAGAAGTTATAGGCAGTTAAATTGGGGGAAAATATAAGTGGACATCCGGTATAATAATTGCATATCATATTAATAATAATTATTGTGGAGCAACATATAATTTTTCTTCTTCATTGGCAGTAGATGTGAAATATACGTCAATTTGACAATTTCAATTGACAATGATTTATTTAAGAAAGTTATAAGATTTCTCCGCTATTTCGTGCCTCTCCTTAACCTTCGAAGTACGAAGACTGGGTCAAGCGTGACCCGAAATTCAGTTATTTCTTAATATTTTATGAAATAATTTTTTTACAAATCCGATTGATCGTAAGTTCTCCTTATTTGTTTCAATCTATTTTTTCGTATATAATTCGTGAACATGCAAATTACAGTTTTTCCTCTACGTAACATCTATGATGCCGGGTCAGTCCTGACCCGGTCTTCGGATTTGGAAGAATATTTTCAATATGTTTGTAGGTACACGTAAATCGCAGCCGTCTCTGTTTACGGGTATACGTACAGTGGAACCCCGATAAGTCGGCCTCCGATAATCGGAAGTCCGGCTAACCCGAACCGATTTTCATCAGACAAAACAAAAATTTTTTCACTTTGACCAAGTCTTTTACCAAGAAATAAACAATACTGACTGTATACAACTGTACGTAATTTAGATGTATTGTGCATATTTTATGTATTTCATGTTTTTGCAATTATAATGGAGTTTATCTGTAAGTATACCGTGTTTTATTAATTTTTACTATATTCTCCGGTTAACTCGGATTTTCGATAACTCGGATCGGCCGCAGTCTCGATTAATCCGACTTATCGAGGTTCCACTGTATTCAAATATATGGCCGGAGCAAACTTACCTATGCCCGTTTTCTGTAAGGTATTAAAATCTGGCCGCCGGAGCGAACTAGTATATGCCCATAACTAACCATCTTAAAAAATTTAAATACAATAATTTAGGATTTTCTTTGTTTTTTGTTGAATTAAAGATACTGTTTAATAATACTGACTATTTAAAACATCCTTATAAATAAAATGAGAATGGGTCACGCTTGACCCATCATCGTAATCTAAGTAAGTCAAATAATCTCCGTACTCCGAAGGTTAAACCAAAAATACGAGGTTTTTTACCTACAAAGTCCTATAGCTGGCTTATGGTTGGTCGAAAGTCACAAACTACATCGGTTCTGAATCGGCCCTGACCCCCTTTTGAAACACAGAAAAGAACATTCAGATCGGCGTAGCTTTCCACAAACATACACACATACCCACATACAAACATTTACCCCTTTTGAAATAGAAATTGAATAAAATTTCTTAGCTCGGTAACTTTTGAATGGTATAACCGATTTTCGTTTCGAATATGTTCATTTTTAACAAAAAAACATGTTTTTGGACAGTTTTTCGCAAATAACTCAAGAAGTGAGGATATTATCGACAAAAATATTCCTAGCAAAAATATAGCATATAAAAATGTGAAAAAAATAGTGTATGCATAAAGTCTGCATACCCACCAGCAGCGGACTTACAGCTAATGAAATGTAGGTTCTTATTCGTCCAATTCCAAAATCTAATAATTCGAATTGAAATGACAAAAGAACGGAGCACTTTCCTGGGAAAACTCAGTATAACTTTTTTAAAGTGCTTAAAAAAAGTTTTATTTTTGTTTTTTAAAAAAACTTTTACCACTAAAGGTAAGTGAGTTACGCTCAAAATATTGTTGGTCGCTTTTATTTTTTGGTAAAAAAATCACGAAAATCACCCTCTAATTAGCATCCAAAATAAAATTAATCGCTATTGTCTCACAAGTTACTTTGCTTATGAATTCTTTATATGATCTGTAAGTTTCATCGGCTCAAAATGCGTGTGTTTGAAAACGCTGTAGTTAAAATAGCTTGAACGAGTCACTAATCATAATCTAAGAGCTAGAGCCGAAAAATCATCGTCATAAGTAATATGAAGTTAGACATGTGAAATGTGTCTATTGTATATTGATAATTATGACCCCTCTTCAGGCTGACTCCTGAGGGGATACATGAAGTATCAATAAGGGATGAAAGGGCAAAGTTAGTGTAGTCTTTAAAGGTATTCACCTCCTATTTTGTTAAACCTACATCGATTTGCATTAAAATTGTTGACTAGTTAGAGCATACCTCAAGAAATAAAAATAATTTGGTGCCAACTTGCACTTTTACCCTAGGGGTGGATACCACCCCTTCTCGTGGGTGAAAACTATTTTATTAAAAATAACCCCACAAATTGATAGAGGGACGAATTATAAGTAAAATTTGTTATATCATGTTATTAAAATAGATCAATACTTTTTGAGTTATTAAAGATCAAAGATTTGTCTGTTTAAGAGCACATGCGTGAAGTTACGGATGATAAAAAGAACATATTAATTAATTGTATGTTACTAAAATATTATTTTTATATTATTTCGATATTATAAATTTAGCAGAAGTGTATTCGAATATGTCAAATGTACCCATTATTGGACACCCCCAATTTCTGGACATATTCAGTTTATATTGACAGAAAAAATTCAATTAAATATGGAAATAATATAAAAATAATATTTTACTAACATACAATTAATAATTAATGAATATGTACTTTTTATCATCCGTAACTTCACGCATATGCTCTTAAATAGACAAATCTTTGATCTTTAATAACTCAAGAAGTATTGTTTTATTTTAATAACATGATATAACAAATTCTACTTAAAATTTGTCCCTCTATCGATTTGTGGGGTTATTTTTAATAAAATAGTTTTCACCCGCGGGAAGGGGTGGTATTCACCACCAGGGTAAAAGTGCAAGTTGGCACCAAATCAGTTTTGTTTCTTGAGGTATGCTCTAACTAGTCACCAACTTTCATGCAAATCGATCGAGGGTTAACAAAATAGGAGGTGAAAAGCTTTAATGACTGCACTAACTTTCCCCATTCATCCCTTATTGCTACTTCCTGTATCCACTGAGGTGTTAGCCTGAAAGGCGTCATAATTGTCAATATATAATGGACACATTTCACAGAAAAAACTGCATATTACTTATGACGATGATTTTTCGGCTCTAGCTCTCCGTCTATCAAGAGTGTATGGAAATTTTGAACTGTCATAGCATAACCAATTTTTGTCGACCGAGAAAACAAAAAATACAAAATATTCAGAAAAGCAAAACAGACATCTTTATTACTCTTTGAAATTTTTGGTATTACTAATAATTCTTAAGTTATTTTGAAAACAAATGTGAATTATTTTTTTCAAAATTAGAAAAAAAAAATTTTTTTAAACCATTTTTTTTTAATGAACACTTTTAACCAACTAAACTTATAGATTATATAAAGAATACATAAGCAAAGTAACTTGTGAGGCGGTATCGATTAATTTTATTTTGGATGATAGTTAGGGGCTGATTTCCGCGATTTTTTTACCAAAAAATAAAAGCGACCAACAATATTTTAAGCGTAACTCACTTACTTTTAATGATAAAAGTTTTTTTTTAAAGCAAAAATAAACCTTTTTTAAACTCTTTAAAAATAGTTAAAATGAGTTTTCCCCGAAAAGTGCTTCGTTTTTTTGTCATTTCACTTCGAAATATTCGATTTTGGAATTGGACGAATAAGAACCTACCTTTCATTAGCTATAACTCCGCTGCTGGTGGGTATGCAGACTTCTTGCGTACACCATTTTTTTCACTTTTTTATAGGCTATATTTTTGCTAAGAATATTTTTTTCGATAAAATCCTTACTTTTTGAGTTATTTGCGAAAAACTGTCCAAAAACATTTTTTTTTTTTGTTAAAAATGAACATATTCACTAGCAAATAACTCGAAAAGTATTGACTTAGTGAGAAAACTCTATAGTGCAAAAGTTGCTCAAAATTAGTCATTTTATATAATTCCGAACTTATTTTGAATGTATATTTTTTCACCCCCGAGAAGGGAAAATCACCTCCATTTTCGTAAAATGGAGGGGATGTAAATTTATAAACTTTTTCTTATATAATAATAGACAATTTCAACTACCTATTCCCAAATTTTCATCCTTCCTTCATTTTTTTTTGGGTCAGATTGTTCTTTGATTGGGCTATGATATTTTCGAAATTTTTGAGAGTTTTGGGGACGAGAACGAAAATCAGACCTTAACTGGAAAAGGCCGTAAAATCCGCACCCTTGGACCAAAATGGATGGTTGACATATATATGGGCGAATCTTCCTATACTTTAAGATGGGATTTGGCCCCATTTTCAATTCAGTCACATTTATAAAATCGAAAATTTCGTGTATATACAGTGTCGCACGTACGGAGGTTGTGCGCCACTGGCGAGAACTGCCGTTCTCTGGGATATAAATCGACTTAGTTATCAAAAAATTCTTCCTACGAGTGATGTTTAATAAATATTTGCAAATATGTGGTTAAATAAATTAAAGAAAATAAAGAGTGAGTAAAATATTTAATTCCTAGCTGAGAGCTTTCGGCTTACAAAGCCATCTTCAGAGCTATGGTCAAAATTCCCACTACCAAAGAGGAGCTCATTGGTGAAATTTATTAAAATATTAGAAATTGTTCTTCACAAGTTAAAAAACTTCGATAGTTATGGAAAAACCTCTACAAACAGCAGTTAGAGACTTAATAAAAAACAAATGAAATGGTTTTTGATATAGCGCCGGTCCGGAATAAGAATGACGTAACTGCAAATTTTGTCAGTTCCTGTTTATTGCGTAATTAGCTTCTAAAATACTGTATACAGATGATACAAAAGTGACAGGACTGTAACTATGTGTTGAGCCACTACAGGGTAGTTGCGTCGTTATTGAAATATGCACCATTTTAGACCTTGTTTCAGATGAATAATGACACAACTTCAAATAGGGTTAAAAATGTGGAGACTAAATTAAGATAATGAATTTCGGAACAACAGGGATGAAAATAAAAGCAATTTCTGTAAGAATAAACGGCATACTAAATATTTAAAAATAGTTTTTTTGTACAGAAAAATTTTAGATCAAGAATGACGCAACTTTAAAAAGGGTTAAAATGGGGGTAGGGCTTACAATACCGGGATTCCGGGATCCCGAATACCGGGATCCCCGACGATTTTTGTCCGGTATTCGATACCGGTATTTATAATAAAAATACCGGTTTTCGGTATCAGCTTAATTTAAAAAAGTGAAATGATGCACAATAAACTTTCTTCTAAAATATTTTTTGCTATTACAAGAAATTATTTTTGAAGATAAACAACCAATTACATTGTAAAAAATGTGTATTAAACACTTTTATTACACATACAATAGTCTAGGCGCCAGAGGGGTCACCGTGTCATATTCAATTCTGATGGACAAACTCAACGGTTTCTTATGGATTTTTGGCTGCTGATTACGAATTTCGAGGGGGAATTTCGATTAGAGTGGTCAAAAAATTGTTATAAACAATTTAATTGTTTATAAATTGTTTATAAGGCTCTGGCTCATAAACTAAAAGAGATAAAAAAAAGGTTTCAAATAAAATTGGTTCCTTAATAAAAAACGAAGAAAAAACCGTTTACTAAACTTAAATCTAATAATTAGAACTCAAGATATTGTAAAATTAGTGCACAATGCAAATTGCAAATTGCAAAATAAGTATTTTTCGAAGCTTTATCGATCGTAACTCGGCTTCTACGCATGCAAATAAGTCTTAGAAGGCGTCGTTTTAAGGCTTAATTAACAGGCTTCTAAACAAAGTTTATTAAATTACTTGATCTTCATTTGTTTTAAAGTTATACCCGTTTGAAGTTACAATTTTCTTAGAAATATTGTACATTCATTTGTTTATAAGGGTTCCAAGCAAATTTGAGCTATAAACATTTATACTTTAATGAACAATAATGATATAAAAACTCAAAAGGAACAATTTGAGGTTATGAAAATGTTCATAAGTTTATTTTTGGCCAAGATGTCGATATTTGAATGGCGCGCGCTATGAGGCGCAAGATCGGCTCACCGCGTAAAGGTTCACGCGCTAACTTCTCGATGCAAATTATAATTTCTATGTATACATACGTTATCTTCATTTTTCATTTTTGAAGATCCTAATAAAATTTTATCATATAATTCTTGTAATTAAATCATCATACTGTACCTCGTATCACCTTTCATTCTATTTACATTGTCTTCTATTTTTTGCACTAAATGAGAAAAAAAACATTAAAAACTAATATTTCAGAAGTATAACTAAAAAGTAAGTTGATATTATTTATTAATACTATTTTTACAACTATTTTTTTCATGCATCTGGAAATCTGCATAGAGATATACAGGGAATATCAGCTTTTTTACATCTGCATAAGTTCTTAGCGAAATTTTAACAGTTACATGGTGGTACAAGTCTGTTCTTGTAGGCAGTAAAACTAAAACTTTTTGAGGCTTCAGAGTCTAATTATCTATATGATATCCATATAAAATGGATCTAGTTCTTTTGCAGCATCATCAATTCCCGTCAATTGTTTGTATGCCGCCACATCATAAATGCTCGTTTTATATGCAATGATGATGCTGCAAAAGAACTCGATCCATTTTTATATGGATATCACATATTGGCTCATTTTCATGAGTAGAAGCCGAGTTACGATCGATAAAGCGTCGAAGAATACATACTTACTTGACTGTGAGCCAATCTTGCACCTCATAGCGTGCCATTAAAATATCGACATCTTAGCCAAAAATAAACTTACGAACATTTTCGTAAGCTCAAATTGTTCCTTTTGAGTTGTTTTATCATTATTGTTAATTAAAGTATAAATGTTTATAGCTCAAGTTTGCTTGAAACCTTTATAAACAAATTAATGTACAATTTTTTTAAGAAAATTATAATTTCAAACGGGTATATCTTTAAAACAAATGAAGATCAAATAATTTAACAAACTTTGTTTGGAAGCCTCTTAATTAAGCTTTAAAAGGACACCTTATAAGGCTCATTTGCATGCGTAGAAGCCGAGTTACGATCGGTAAAGCTTCGAAAAATACTTATTTTGCAATTTGCAATTTGCATTGTGCACTAATTTTACAATATCTTGAGTTCTAATTGTCGGATTTAAGTTTAGTAAACGGTTGTTTCCTCTTTTTTTATTAGGGAACAAATTTTATTTGAAACATTTTTTTTATCTCTTTTAGTTTATGAGCCAGAGCCTTATAAACAATTTATAAACAATTAAATTGTTCATAACAATTTTTTGACCACTCGTATCGAAATCCCCCCTCGAAACTCGTAATCAGCAGCCCAAATTCCATAAGAAACCGTTGAGTTTGTCCATCAGAATCTAAAATGACACGGTGACCTCTATTTGGCGCCTAGACTACAAGTCAAGTATAGCGCTTTCAAAAAGCGTGAATGTCGTTAATTTAATGCGAAGGGTTATTCTAGCTTCTACAACCAAATTATTAAATTTTGTCTATACAAATACATAAAATGAGTTATATAAAAATTCTTAAATATTTAAAATTAGACTACTTTATTTTATAAATAAGCCGTAAAATTTATTAATCAGAATTCTTTTTACATTTTCAGATCCAATTTTCATTTTTTGTGTATTGTGGTGTATACATTAGGCTCACTCATTTTCTAAATTATTAATAATAATTGAAAATATATAGCGGTCTAAATACAGAGTAATCCATATAAAATATTTGTCACAGTAAGTTAATTTTTGTATTAATATATTTTAAAGTTAATAAATTTACAAATAGCAAATCATAAGTAAAAGTACTATCCTATTATATGCAAAATTTATCCTAGAATCAAATATAGATGGCTTAGTGTGAAAACCTCGTATATCATTAAACTACAATTTTACAGGAGAGGCAAAAAACTTATTTTCTGCATAATTTAACCTAAAAACAAAAATTACCGCTACATATTTTTAGTTCGAGCACATTGAGACAAATATCTGATATTGGCCTAGAGCTAAAAGTGTTAAATGTTGCTATTAAATTGGAAATACAAATATTAACTAAGAAAAACACGTAAATATCCTTGCAGTATATAGAGCCCTTGCCCAAGTAACTATAATAACCTCGTATATCTTGATATACGTGTTTTTCATCTTAAATGAGATTTTGTTTATTATTATTTACGAGGTTTTCATTTTTCAGAGCATATTGCACACCTTCAAATACTAGGTTGATACAGTACAAATCTTTTGATTTAAGGTTCATAAAATGTTTCTGTACGTAGGACTACCTTTTACTGTTCACAAAAAACATTTCTCCAAACCGAGTCTCTCAAACAATACTCCAAATTAAGTACCAAATTCTTGGTTATAAATATACGTGGTATTCACACTAAATCAAGAGAGCAATTGATAAAAACAAAATCAATTGGGCTGTAGAAAATAGTCTAGTGTATTTTAATTTTTTCTAACAGTTGTAAATCGTGAGATACAAGGTTTTCAAAGTAAAACCACCAAAATGTTATTTTCGAAAAACAATGAGATACGAGGTTTTCACACTAAGCCATCGATATATAGTTTTTCTATTTGCACATTTTTTGTATCTATCTATTCCTACTCTCTACGTAATGTTATAAACAACATCTACTCATTTCAAAACAAAATTTAATAGGTTTCATATATTCTTTAATAACATGTCGATATAACAACTGAGGATAATATAAATATAACGTGTATATTTTTTATTCATAATACCGGTTTTAATACCGGGATCCCGGTATTTGAAATTTTAAATACCAAATACCGGTATTGAGATTTTGGCTCGGTATTGTAAGCCCTAAATGGGGGGAATTAATTAAGATAATGAAATTAGCGCCAACAGTGATAAAAAAGCCATCATTGTAAGAATAAACGCCATACCGATGCTCCTGGACGATTACTCCTCATTTAATCCCTATTTTAAATATTTAAAAATCGTTTTTTTGCTCTCCTGAGAAATTTGGCTTTTTGCAGTTAAGTCATTCTTATTCCAGACCGGCGATAGTCCGGGTTCAAGCACCCAACCCTCTGAATGGAGTTGAGGTGGCAGAAATAATGCAATTTTAATCATAGCCCTCAAGATTGCTTTGTAGGCCGAAAGAAAGGAATTAAATATGTTACACACTTTTAAAATACTTTTTTTTATACGCTGGTACAAAAGGTATCAGTCGTTTGTCGTTTAGAATTTATATATAAACTTTTATAAATATAAGGAGCCGATAGCATGGTAGCTAAGTTCTTCGCTATGTAAGATCACTGGTGCTTGAACACACTCATCGCATATCAAATTTCTTGTAGCCGTTCCATTTCCACCAAACAACAAAAAAATACGGACTTAATTGAAACTTAAATAATAAATCTACTAATTTTCACAACAAACCAGACACTTTTTGACTGTTAACAATTTGACATCTATTAAATTGGCAATTTCTCATATTCTATTAAACTAAGCAGAAAATGAGGATTTCTTGACGAAAAACATGGCTAGTTGTTAACGTACCTAACTTTTTTATTATCCAACATAAGGGAGCGTTCAAGTATTACGTAACGCGATTTTTTCTTCTTATTTCTAAATTCTTCGTTAGATGATGTCATATAAGTAATTTATGAAATATATTTTACTATATGGGCAAAACGGTCATGAAATAAAAGTTAGAATTGTAAACGAAATTTTTGTCTTATACTCGGGTCAACTTACGCATCTGAGGCTACAAAAATTACCATCAAGCTGAAAATTGGCAGGATTGTTCAAAATACCATCATAAATGAAATCTAAAAAGTCCTCATAAATCCGACCCTTGCTAAAAATTTTACGCGGGGTCAAAGGTCACCAAATATGGTTTTTAGCGATTTTCAGCGAAACGGTAAGTTTTATCGTAAAATTAGTTCTAACAAAAAATGTAGATTAGATAATTATCTATAAAAAATGTTTTATTAATTTTTTTCTTGAGAGCCACCGTTTTTGAGATATAACGATTCAAAAAGTGGTAATCGTCATAATATGCGCACACGTTTCCACACCACTTTTGAGGTAGTGTACTTAGCGCGTTTTTTAACGTGGTTTCCCAGTAGGCCTATTCCACGGATCTGTTATGATTCTGTTTAATTTAAAGCTATTTAATAATTGATATTGGCAAGGGTTAAAAATGATAAAAGTTATATAAAGTGGTATAAATTAAAAAAAAGGGAAATTTATCAAACTGGTTCATAATTTTCTAATACTTCTGCTTCCCTTGTTCTTCTTCCTCTTCTTCATCTTATAGTTCTTCTTCTTGTTCTTCTTCTTCTTGTTCATCCTGAGTGCAAGTAAATTGTCCCAATAATGACACATCGCATGGCTCCTCGAGAGAATCAAATGAATCCTCAATTGTTGGTGATTCAACATTGGAGCACGACCGATTTTGACAATTAGTGCATGCTACCGTCCCTTTTTACAGTTGCAAACAGTTGTGTTCAGGAGTTTTTCCGGCGCAGGGGGGATAAAGTTTGAATTGGTTCTAATGAACTGTCGACTAATTTCCATCCCCAGGCTTTTGGATCTAGCTGATAACCAAGCCACACTTGAACTTGGTAATATACCCGAAAAAGATGTTGATGAGCAGCCGCTGAGGTTGGAGGAAGACAAGATAACTGCACTTGTTTTTTGTTTCGAGTACTTTAAAAAAAACATGTATATCGAAACTTATCTAAGCAAGTAGTTTTCTTAGGCGCTCCATACATAGAGAGAAGAAAGCTAATTCTGTTGGAAATAACTTCTTGTGGAGTTGAATTAGTTTTTTTTAAAACTTCAGCACATTCAATAAATCTTGTTTTTCAAACATTTTAAAAACAGTCGTTTTACCCCTCCTGAAAAATGCAGATGTCTTATCACAGCCAGTTATTGCGTGTAAAAATAGTATATGATTTTGACATTTTGCAAAAGTAGATAAACTTTTCGATGAATATATTTCCGATTGGTGTTGAGTTTTTCCAGGTTTAAAAAAAAAGATAGTTTTTTCGATTGGAGTTCTACCAGTGAGTAATACGAGCAAGTCTACATCTTCACCTACAACAATAGTTGTATTTGTTAAATTGAATTGCTCTATGGCTGTTTATATTATCATTACGTCAGCATTATTATTAGCTTGTTTTACAGATATATTTTCAGCAATAAACTTATCTTTCAGTATTGAAATGAACCGAGATTTGTTGTGAGTATTTGCAAGAAATTTCTGTTGAGTAGTAGATACTGTCATAGATTGATTAAATAAAATATAAGAAGATGAAGATGTTGCGGAAGTTCTACGACGTTGTTCTGCAGCTTTAATATTTCTCGTAAAATCATTAGAGCCATCAAATACGACAGTAACTCTGGGACCAAAATGACGCCGTACATATCAATTTACTATTTTTGTTGGGATTAAGCCGTAAAATTCAAATAATTCTTATTATTTTCGCGTTACATTAACTTTGTAAAGATTTTTTCGTTGGCACTGTAATATAATCCAGCTTATACATTGCATCCCTCGGTAGACCGCAAGCTGTACAGTAGAAACATTATCATATTTATAATCGTATATTATTATGTGTAATATAAGTTAAGATGACCGATAGAATATTATGTTTACTTGTATTACAGCTTCAGTGATGTATAAATGTATATACCTGGTGTACTAATACATAATATTTGAAGATTAGAAGTCTTTCAACTCTTTGAATCGTTGTATCTCAAAAACAGTGGCTCTTAGGAAAAAAACTATAAAAATATTTTTTATAGATAATTATCTAATCTACATTTTTTGTTAGAACTAATTTTACGATAAAACTTAACGTTTCGCTGAAAATCGCTAAAGATCATATTTGGTGACCTTTGACCCCGCGTAAATTTTTTAGAACGGGTCGGATTTGTGAGGACTTTTTAGATTTCATTTATCAGGGTATTTCGAACAATCCTGCCAGTTTTCAGCTTGATGGTAATTATTGTAACCTCACTCCTATTTTTGAGTTTAACTAGACCGGTCTATTATAGTACCAGTTGTCAGTCAAATAAGTTTTTAGTGCATTAGAAAACAGGTGCACATCCAAATTTCCAGATAGATACATTTCCAATTTTTCTGTAGGTCCCGCCTCGACAGTTCTGTTAGTCCATCTATTCTCGTCAATAATATCAAATCGAAGCGCAAGATCGCTGACGATGGAGGGCCATAGTGGATGCGGCGAAGACTCACCCCGAGTTGTAAAGCCAGTCAAGAAGAAGAAGAAGATCTATTCTCGTCCACTCTACTAACACGTCCACTAACAGGATTTAGAATATGAAATAAAATAGAGGGTGTTCCATTTAAAAAACAAAAGTTTGGTCTGCCACTGTGTTATCGAACACCCTGTGACAGTCTAACTAATTTTGTAATGTGAAGCTCAAAGGTAGCTAAATTTTTTGTTATTAGCTTTTATTGCTATCTATTACTATAGTGGATCTATTGAGCTTTACCCCACTAATCAATCACCCTGTAGACTGTGTGGTTTTCTTATACTATTGATTGTCGTATTTGTCATAGTTGGGGATTCTCTACCAAATGTGATAACAGGTAAGCACATTGATTTAACATTTTTCTCTCATGGATAAGTTCAGATAAGGACCCAATACCGTGGGATATAATACAAATTCCATATCCAAGGATACGAGTAAAGATCAGAATGGCGGTTCAGGCGGACATAAAAATGATCGTTACAATAGAACTGGTAGAAGTAGTACCTTAGCATTTTTGGCTGTCATATTATGGTAAAAGATCTCGAGTGTCAAGATTAGAGAGCGGAATTACGTTGGTCAAGGGATGGTTTGAGGTTCTAGTCCTGTAAGATCATTGATTTAGAGGATACAGACCACTAACAAAAACTGCGTACACCAGGTTGTGGATTGCGACGATGAATTTGTTCTTTAGTATACAGAAAAAACTATATTTTTGCAATAATTCGCGAAATGCCTTAAAATATTGACAATGGCAGGATGAGTTCCGTCTTCTACAGTTTTGGGAAAATTTGAAACAAAATCAGTGCAAACTCGTTATTCGGTAGTTTATGAGTTTGCTGAACATGAATAACATGTCAGCCAGTGGCGTACTGAGCATGGGTACTGAGCAGGGCCCGGGCCCCAGAGGGGCTCGCTTTAACGCGCTTTTTGAAAATTTGAAAATTCAAAATAAGGTAATAGATTTGCTTGGAAACTCAATTAAAAGTGAACTGCTTTATAATATTAGTACATCTCCATTTTTTTCGATAATATACAGTGGGAGATCATATTATTAGGGCCATCTCAGAAAATTTTATTTTGTTTAATAATGGTATGTAAGTTTTTTCTTTATACGGTCCACGTTGCCTTTGAAACTTTAAAAATGGATGCTATGTTTCTGTTGGAGTGATTAGTATTGAATATTAAAGTTTTCATTTCTGCTATTTTCCTTGGTGAGATGTCTTTGGATTTCCCATGATGTTCTGGTACCACTAGTGTAATGAACACGCAATTTTTACTAAATTCACAAAATATAGTATAGGGCTGTCAGAATATCACTAGAGAGCAATGGAAACTCACAAAGTTTATTATAACTCTAAACACCAAAAATACAAAATAATAGGCACACGAGTTGCAAGCTAGTCTGGGCAGCACTGACAAACAGTGGCATCTGAGTCACGCATTGCCGCACATGCGTGTTGCCACTATTGTCAGACCATTTATTGCACTTTCATAAAGTGTAACAAGACAGCCAAATGGAAACAAATGCATTAATATATGATACAGCTCAATTATACAGTGCTAGTCAAAAGTCCGTACCCCCCCTCGTATCTTTTGACCGGTTATACTTATAATAGTGAAATTTGGAGGAAGGAAATGAACGGACGTAGGCTTCTTAACTAGTCATGACAAGTGACGTAAAAGTGACAGATGACTTTACAGCGCCACTGTGACAGATAATTTTAAATGGTACCCTATGGTAAGCGATACCTTGTTTGATAGGTATTGAAAATACCCATTCAGCTATACTAATTTTGTTTGAGTTTAAGTTCATTTGGATGAATAAATGAAATAATATAAAATTGTAGTTTCGCATTTAATTAATAAAAATTCAAACCTCCGCCTATGGTTACTTGTCAAAAAGGTTGACGTTGACGTAAAAACTACTAAAGAGCTGAAAAATGTCAACTTTTTGACAAAATAACCATGGGCTGACATTTTCATTTTTAAGAATTAAATGCGAAACTACAAAGTTATATTTATTTCATTTATTCACCAAAATCAAAATCAACTTAAACCCAAAACAATCAGTATGACTGAAGAGATATTTTCAATACCTTTCAAATGAGGTGTCACTTGTCATAAGGTCCCATTTAAAATTATCTGTCACAGTGGCGCTGTAAAGTCATCTGTCACTATTACGTCACCTGTCATGACTAGTTACGAAGCGTAAGTCCGTTTATTTCCTCACTAAAAATTTCACCATTATATATATAACCGTTCAAAAGATACGAGGGGGGGTACGGACTTTTGACTAGCACTGTATACCTTTCCTCTAAAACATCGAATTTTACTAGGTAGCTCTAATAATATGATCACCCACTGTAGATGCAACTCAAGGCATTTCAAAAACAAACCAACTTGGTTAGTTTTTCGAAATGTAAAAATTGTGTATGCCGAAGAAAATGTCTTGGATGTTATAATTATTAACGAATCATTTTTAGGATTTGTTCCGATCGATAACTGACCAAACTGCTTGTAGTACACTTAGCAATAAAATTTAGGCTACATTATAAACTAAATTAAATATATGCAATGACAAACTGCGGGGTAAGGGATGTGATGGTGTAGCAAACGTGACTGGTGTTTATAATGGCGTTCAAGCCAACAAAAAGATATCAAAACGCTCCTCATGTTCAGAGCCCTTCATATAGTCTTAACTTAGTTTTAAATGATTCAGTGAAAAATAGTTATTTAAACTTTACTCTGATCATTAATATGTGTACAATATTTTTAGATGTTTATTCCACATTTTTTGTTTTTGCACTAGCTTCATGAATTTTTTGATAAAAGTCGTTTTTGGTTTTTTTAACAAACTATTAAGCTTATTTCTATAGTTTTTATAACTAACAGTTAGCGAAAATTGCTTTAACAATTTCTTTTAAGAAAACCTCGTCGTTTGATTAAAGATATCAACCCCACCGTTATCCCAGTTTATATTTTTGATATTTTTTTATTTAAGCGTTGTATCTCCCTAGAGGTTTGTATGTAATTATTTAACTTATTTTTAAATGTATCATATACAATTATTTTATTAAGAATCTATTTTGTTCATAATATAAATATTATTCCAATGTTCATTTTTTAAAACCTGTTTTAGTTTTACGATATTAATATTTTTAATTATGACTAGAGATTTAGATGTAGAAAATTTTTAATTTTGATTATTTATAAAAACTGCTGGAGTAAAGTGATCAGCCATGTCAGCATGAAAAACGATTTGGTCCAAGAGCTGTGAGACATTTTTGAGTATTAGGCAACCTGAAAATTTTTCAGGTGACTCTTCCATGATAGCCTAATACAAAAATACCGGTCTGGCTGGAGGGTAGCGGTTATTTTCCCCAAAAATCCCCCCCAAAATTAAACAAAAGGGTAAAAATTGTTATTACAAAAAATATCATTGAAATGACTTTAAAGTAAATTTAAATATTCAAATATAAAGAAAATAAACAGGCCAGGCGATTTGAGAGCGATTTTAACTCTGAAACATACTTGCATGGGCGCCCCAGGATTATTTTCAGGGGATGCATCTGAATCAACTTCAGAAGATTTCATCTGAATCTGTACATACTATTAACGAGTATAAAATATACAACTATACATGCATAGCTATGTACATTCCTTCCGGACAGGGAGGTGCAATTGTTATTTTGACAGGTCTGTTAATATTAAAAATAAATATTCTAAAACAGACAGGTTTTTTCTGGTGAAATTTTCCAACTGAATGGTGATCAAACAAATTACGCTTGCACATAAATGAAAAGCGCTATAGATAAGCAGCAGTGTGAGAAAGAGTGTATACCGATAGCTGTTTGCGTCCTCTGTTGTAGCTGAGCGAATCCGTTCGCTCAAGAAAAATCACGTGACCTGGTGGTATCCACGTTGTTGTTCCTCGAAACGTTAGAGTAATTATTATATATTATAGTTTTTTAAGTAACTTTTTCTTAATTAAAGAATAATAATACGTACTATACAATAGATTTTGCAAATATGATAGAAAAAAACAAATTTATTATTATAAATATATAGGTAGAAAAGTATAAAACTATAAACTAAATTAATTCTGTGTCCGAATCTTGTACTTCTTCTTCAAACTCCTCATCTGAGCTTAAATATTCATTCTCTTCTTCTTCGTCAGACTCCCCTCGAGACTCAGATTCCTCTTCTACATGATCTGTAAATAGTTGTAATATGGATTTAGAATTAATTAAAAATTAATTAGTGATTAATTAGTTGAGTTGCTACGTATTCTCCGTCCTTTTATACGGAGTCGAAGCCTGGACAATCACGGGCGCATCTGAAGAAAGACTTGCCGTTGTTGAGATGTGGAGTTATCCAATAATGTTAAATATATCATGGACACACGTAGTAAACACGGAAACATTAACAAAGATAAAAAAAGGCAAAAGAAATACTCAACACTACATAGGAAAGAACCATGAGCTACTTTGGTCATATACTAAGAAATAAAAAACGTGGTGTGATTGGTTATATAAGGAAAAGTATTAAGCATTGGTTATATAAGTAAGAATACGTAGCAACTCAATCAATTAATCACTAATTAATTTTTCATTCATTCTAAATAAATGTTACAACTATTTACAGATCAGGTAGAATGGTAGAAGAATTTGAGTCTCCAGGAGAGTCTGACGAAGAAGAAGAGAATGTATATTTATTTTAACTCATTTTTTTTTCCTTCATAGTGTTGAGTATTTCTTTTGCCTTTATCATCTTTCTTAATGTTTCTGTGTTTGTTAAGTGTTGTGTCCATGATATTTTTTGCATTATTCGATAACACCACATCTCAATAATGGCAAGTCTTTCTTCAGATGCGCCCGTGATTGTCCAGGCTTCGATTTCGTATAAAAGGACAGAGAATACGTAGCAACTCAATTAATTAAGCACTGATTAATTTTTAACTAATTCTAAATACATATTACAACTATTTACAGATCATGTAGAAGAGGAATCTGAGCCTCGAGGGGAGTCTGACGAAGAACAAGAGAATGAACATTTAAGCTCAGATGAGGAGTTTAAAGAAGAAGTACAAGATTCGGACACAGATTTAATTTAGTTTAGTTTAGTTTTATACTTTTCTACCTATATATTTATAATAATAAATTTGTCTTTTTCTATCATATTTGCAAAATCTATTATATAGTACGTATTATTTTCCTTTAATTAAGAAAAATTACTTAAAAAACGATAAAATATATAATAATTACTCTAACGTTTCGAGGCACAACCACATGGATATCGCCAGGTCACGTGATTTTCTCGAGCAAACGGACTCGCTCAGCTACAACAGAGGACGCAAACATCTATCGGTATACGCTCTTTCTTACACTGCTGGTTACCTATAGCGCTTTTCATTTATATGCACGCATAATTTGTTTGATCAAATGCAATTGGAAAATTTCACCAAAAAACCTGTCTTTTTTAGAATGTTAATTTTTAAAATTAAAAAATACCCTGTAAAAATAACATTTGCACCTCCCTGTCCGAAAGGAATGTACATATCTCTGCATGTATAGTTGTATATTTTATACTCGTTAATAGTATGTACAGATTCAAATGAAATCTTCTGAAGTTCAGTTGCACCCCCTGAAAATAATCCTGGGGCGCCAATGCAAGTATCTTGCAGAGTTAAAATCGCCCTCAAATCGCTTGGCCTGTTTATTTTCTTTATATTTGAATATTTAAATTTACTTTCAAGTCATATCAATGATATTTTTTGTAATAACAATTTTTTAACCCTTTTTTAACTTTGGGGGGATTTTTGGGGAAAATAACCGCTACCCTCCAGCCAGACCGGCATTTTTGTATTAGGCCATCATAGAAGAGTCACCTGAAAAATTTTCAGGTTGCCTAAAATACCTACTCAAAAATGTCTCACAGCTCTTATACTAATAGGGTTAATATTAATTTACTGTTTAAAATTAGCTTGAGTTTTTTTGAATATGTGACATAATATACCATGATGATTTATATTTAATGTTTATTAAAAAGTTTTGGTATACAATGTGTGTTTTAATGGGGCGGGCGGCCCGTATCCAAACTGGAACCAGGGCCCGCTGATGTATCGATACGCTACTGATGTCAGCGATGGTCATCGAGGTACCTGGTGCCTGGGCGAGCCACGTCTTTTGGAGTTTTATGGAAATTTGAAACAAAATCAATGAAAACTCATTACTCGGTGGTTTTTGGTTTCGCTGAGCACGAATATCATGTCGGCGATGGTCTTCGAGGTACCTGGTGCCAGAACGGGCCACGTATCCTGGAGCTTTGTTGAAATTCGGTACAAAATATGTTGGATCTGTCTACTCGGGAGTTTTAAAGGTAGCTGAACGCAAATGTCATGATAATAAATTACACAGTAAATCAATATTTGATTTTTATTTTTCAGTATAAAATTACTTTTATTTATTATAAAAAGTAACTATTTTGAACAAATGTTTTATAATGCAATGCCTTTATTTTCTCGATAAGCCGTCTCATATTCTTCGTCTCTCGATTCATTTTCATATTTTGCGTTATTTGTTCAATTAACGCCTGCACAAATTTTACACGCGACACTGCAATGCAAGCCGTGTTTTCTACATTCACATGAATTTCCCCAATCGGTTTTGCACCCGCAAAACATCAATCTCATGATGCTTGACGGACCAAGTAATTGTGTTATTTTGATGGGAACTAGCCGTACTTTTTAAAATTTTTGATTTTTTCACAAAATTAAATACAAAACTTACACAGATTTACACACTAGGTACTATTTTTTTTTTATTTATTTACAACAAATATTAAGACATTTTAGTGAAGAAAACGAGAAAAAAAAATAGTGTGTTACAACATGAAAGGTAACAGGTTAGCGACTCAAAAGTTAAAAAGTGGAAGTAGCATGACTGTTAGACAGATCAGGGCCGCCGCTACCATGTGTGCAAAGTGTGCATCACACACGGGCGGCCGATTATAGGGGCGGCCAAAAGCCAAAAACTGATGATATTTTTTTAACGAAAATAAATTCAAAAAATTAAATATGTACATAATATTGATTCAGATATTTCCATAAACTCGTAATATTTCAAAAAATTTAAACAAAAATGCCAGAAAATGTTATGTATTATATGAACTGCCCTTTTACAGTTGTAGTCATAAAGTAGTTCCAGGAATGCTTTTTAATTCAAAGTGACTGGCGGCTTTTGAAATGACTGTGGCTAAGGCTAAGGCCACACGGGCGATAATTTACGGCGCCGTAAGAGCAGTAAACCTGACGAGGCATTGGTTGACTAACTCCTATTTCATCTACAAATGGTGGAGGAGTTAGTCAACCAATGGGTTTACTGCTCTTACGGCGCCGTAAATTATCGCCTGTGTGGCCTACGGGTCCATATGCGATTTTTTCAAATTCTGAACATTTATGATTTGTTACGAGAGTACGATACGATATAGGATACTTTCCGAGAATTTAGATAAGTGCTTGTTAAGTTGCTCTCGTTGAGTAATAAAAAAGTCTTTTTATTATTCGATGGTTTAAAAAAATCTTTTTTATTACTCGATGGTTGCTCTGTTACAATGTTGTTCTTTTATGGTTATGTATGGTTATAGATGGGTTATAGTTTAGTCAAGTTGAGAATTTGATGATTTTAGACACGCTTTTGATAAACGATTATGTTTGTAATATATTTACATAGTAGTGTGCCCTTTACTTTTGAACACTATTTCAAATAGGTCTGGATCCCGCGTACCAAAAAAAAGTTGATTAATAGCAAGCTGAAAATTTGTTAATAGCTTAACGGTGTCTAGTCGGACAAACTTTGATGTACGGGAACACTGGAACAGGGGAAGTTTTAATTGTGGAACAGTTTAAAAATTTGGAACGTTAGATTAGGAAAACGTCCCATGTATTTTGTCGGACAGAACATCCAATTGATTTGTTAAACTTCCATTAAACTCTCATGCAAAAATCAGACTGCTATTACTAGCCAACATGATTCCTGTCATTTGACATGTTCTTCGTGTTCCACTCATTAAAATGCCCGGTTGGTGATAAACATCAGTTTGATTTTTGCATGAGAGTTTAATGAAATGGTAACAAATCAATTGGAAGTTATGTCCGACAAAATACATGGAACGTTTTTGGAAATTTTTAACCTGTACCTACCACAATTAAAACTTCTCCTGTTTCAGTGTTCCCATACATCAAAGTTTGTCAGACTAGACACCGTTAAGCTATTAACAAATTTTCAGCTTGATATTAATCTACTTTTTTTTGGTACGCGGGATCCAGGTCTAAAAGTAACGTCGAGATCAGAGCAAGTTTTATTCATATACTCGTTACGGTTACAATGTATCTCCTGCAATTTTTTTTTAAATACTAGTACCTATGTTGAAACAACTAAAGTGTTAAAAGGGGGGCGGCAAATATTAAGTTGCACACGGGCGGCCAACACTTTAGCGGAGGCCCTGAGAGAGATGGTGGTAGTACATTGACAATGCTACCAACTACCAACTGCATTAAAACCGCAAAATCTTAAAAAGGATGTTAAGAATAGTTGTTTTCAGTAGTACGTCAGTCAATGAGAGCAAGAAAATGATATTACCTCCGAATTCTATCCTACTGCATGGATTTTAATGAAATTTTGGGGATTGCCTGTACTTATCTCCTAATTTAAAGTCGACCCTATGTCAATGTGCGCTTTTATCTTGGGGGTGTTTGGTGTCATTCGATAGATTTTTTAAACATATTGGATAAGTGTATTTATATAAAGAAGAATGTTGCAGTTTTTGCTGTGGAACTCTGAGAATATCATTTAGAAAAAAATAAAGAAAAAACAAAAAATTAAACAAAAATTATAAAAAAAATACAAAAATAAATATTTATTAGTAGAATTGTTTATTATATTAGTATTAGTTTTAGGATAAGATACGAAAAAATGACTAATAAAATAAAAAAATAGTAAAATTGGCGAATGGATTTAGTGTCCGCAGTCATATAAACCCAAACAAACAACAAAACAACAGTTTTTCGATCTGATCTGCATTTCGCGAAATATCGCGGGATTTGTATTTAAAATTTTAAATTTACCCCCACCCCTCTCCGTGAAGAGTCGTGTTTGATATCATTCGATAGATTTTTGACAAATATTGAACACGTATTTTTTTAGTTTTTAGATCTAACGTTCATTTCGCAAAATATTCGCTTTTTTCTTGTGAAACTTTGTGACTCACTCATTTTCTTACGTCCCACTCAAATCGTCAGATTTTTTAAATATACACTTTTTTGCATGTACTTAACTTACCTTATCTTAATCTGGCGATTTCGAGTTTTTCTAAGGATAGATTTTTTTTCGGCCTCCCTTAATGAACTCCCTTGTGTTTAGATCCAATATATGGTAGAGGTACACCTACAGGGTGCCAGGTTTCTCCACATATGATAATCTGACGCGCTCGAGTTACTGCAAAAATCTCCGCTTGGGCTCCCCTACCACTAACAGAAGCTCTATGTCAAAAGTATCCCTTTGATATTGTAGTTAAAAATCTAAGATCTATAAACATTTGCTACAATTTGTAGTTATTTACCTTTGACATTTAAATTTTGTTCCGTCGCTAAAAACCCTTTGGTGGACGGATGCGAATTATTTCGAATAAAAGAACACAGTTTCATCACGGAGTACAAGGTAATGTAGTGCAAGAAAATTGTTTTTAAAAAATTAAACACCTAAAAGGTTTTACGACTGAACATGTCGACCATAAATAATAAATAACGACCATCATAAAACGTCATATACATTAGAATTTCCCCGTAAAATACGTCGACATTAAAATAAAATACTATTAAGTTCAAGAGCACGATATTCAACAACAAAGAAGAGAGAATGTGTACATGGTAGTTTTTAAGCTGTAATGAGAAACGTTAAAAGCAGAGGTAATTTAGTGTAGGGTAACAGCAAAATAATTAAATTATTATCGACAAAGAGTTAATGACGTAGTAACTCGTCTACTTTAGCTATAATAATAATATTAATAATAAAACAAAACGTTGGAAGACTAAAATTCACCTCCAAATACCTGGTGAAAACAATATCGTTACGTAAAATATCCCAATTAACCGGGACCTGTTTCCTGGTTAATTGGTGGTTCACCGTGGTTCAGGCGTGGTTCAACCACGTTGAGTCCATTGTGGTTCTGTTTGGCTATGAACCCCCTATCACAGCTATTAAACTCCACTGACTCAGGTTTTAGCATTAAAGACAACAATACTGTAGTAGCGAAGCTTAATCATCTCTGTAGTATATGGATGATTTGAAATTAATGGCTTCTACTCAAGACAATCTAGAACAGATGCTAAAAACAGTAGAAACATTCTCTAATGATATTAATATGCACTTTGGACTAGACAAGTGCCGCGTTTTAAATATAGTCAGAGGAAAGACACAGCCCGGTGGATTCGATATGCAAAATGGCCAGAACATCGAGGCCATGGGTGAAAACGATACATACAAATATCTTGGAGTAAAGTAGGAGCGGAAAATTGACCATAAGCAAATGAAAACTGAGATAACTACTGAGTTTATACGAAGGATAAAACAGCTGCTTCGTTCACAGCTTAACACTAAAAATTTGGTTAAGGCACTAAACACCTACGCTTGTTCCGCGCTTAGCTATTCATTTGGTATTGTTAAGTGGATAAAAACAGATATAGAAAATCTTCAGCGAAAAGTACGAACACACCTCACAAAGGCACAAAAACACCATCCTAAAAGTGCAGTAGAAAGAACGACATTACCACGGAATCTAGGAGGAAGAGGACTTATGGATATAGGTGGGCAATGAAATAAACAAATTGCTAATTGCTGAGACATCTACTCTACATCGCGCTATTTGCACAGTAGATGACACAACATCGATCAGACTCAGGGAACCAGATATGCGCATAAACCACCTCACTAAAGACGAAAACATGCGCACCTGGAAGGGTAAACCTCTGCACGGGCGACATCCCAATGAGGTCAGCCAAGACTATGTCGACAATACAGCGTCGAACTATTGGTTGACATCAGGAAAAATGTTCCCTGAAACGGAGGGTTCCTTACTGGCCATTCTGGATCAGGTTATACTAACCAGAAATTACCTGAAATATATCATCAAAGACCCTCAGGTTCAAAACGACAGATACCGATATGGATGTCAAGCCCAAGAAACCATCCAACATATTACCGGTGGCTGCCAGGCATTTGCTGCAACCGAATACAAGGAATGGCACAACTTAGTGGGAAAAATCCTTCATTAAGAAATAGCTATCAAGCTGGGACTTCTCCAAACGGACCATCTCCCGTATTATCAATACGTCCCTGAGAGTATGCTTGAGGATGGCAACTACAAGCTATACTGGGACCGCACTGTCTTCACAGACCAAACAGTGGCACATAATAGACCAGATCTCATGCTAGTTAATAAATTAACAAGACAAACAACACTAATTGATATGGCGATACCTAACAACCATAATCTACGTAGTAAATTTACTGAAAAGATCGCCAAATACAGAGATCTGGAAATTCAAATACGAAGGCAATGGAGAATGCAAAGTACCCAAACGATACCGATTATTAGGTCTACTACTGGAGTCATTCCGAACACCCTCCTCGAAAGCATAAAAAAGAAGACCATACAGAAAGCTGTAATGCTCGCGACGGCCAGAAGAAAATTTTTGGGAGATACACCTGCATACCAAGTCACCTAGGGCTCGATAACATGGAAAGAGTCCCACCAGAGCTCAATCCTTTTGATACCGTAGATATCTGGGATGAGTCAATTTTCCCCTTAGAGGGAGTGTGAAGCCGTATGGCTAAATCTGAAATAATACGTACACACGTACAAAATGCATACCTATAAAAATGGTGGATAATAATATTTTATGTTTAGGATTGCTGCCTGGGGATTGCCAGGGCACGACTGGAGCCGGCGTGGGAACCTGACAGCATGCGGGACGTCGGTGGCAGGGTGTTGAGGAGGCGGGCCACTGTCATACAATCAGCTACAGCCCCACAACAACAACAACCACAAGCGAGCCAAACAACAGCAACAGCTCCACTCACTGAAGGTGCTGCGCTGGAACATCAGCCGGCACTCACCCAAGCGGGACGACCGAGGCAGCGCATGAAATAGACTGTGTCCACTAACGAAAACATTTTGCGCTTCTATTATAAGGTGACAAACCTCGGTCAAGCAACGATAGGCTACCGACAACAGCTGTATGCCGAATTTTGCAGGGAGTATCCAGATATTGAAATATCAGAGCAAAACGTAATAGATAAATACCGGGTGATCATAAGAAATAACCTTATCCCAGAGACTAGACGCAATACGATCAAAAGAGAAGTCGAACGGGTGATTAATAACCAGGAGCTAGTTTTAGATCAAGTCCCTAGTAAAATCCTCGATGAGCAGATTCCTAAGCTTCCCATAGCGGAAACTCAACCTGATAATACACAGCAGGAAAATAACGAGTTGCGTGATAGTCTAGTAAACTAAATGGCTCGTGCTACACAAGAGTGTAAAAGTCCTACCCAATTATGTCGTAGAAGCCCACACTTTGGAATATTTGCATACGCTAATCTATTGATTAAGATACGCTATGGGCATTAAGATCAGAACACGACGGGGTACTGATAACGGAACGTTTGTTAACAGAATTGCACCCTGAGAAAAAATACTGCTCGGAAAGATTGAATTACTGCGTATGGATGTTGGTCAACTCACAGAATATATAACAGGTGTAACAAGTAGAAAAGTTATTAAGAGAGTTGAAGAAATAATACTGAGCACTGCGGGACACTGGAGATTTGATCCAGAAAATAACATAGCCCAACAGTGTCTGGATACATTAAAACAAAACTCTCCATCTATTCAGGACGATTAAGGAGGTGCAAAGTTAGTAGGTAATAACCGAAAATGTGACAATGCACTTTTTGAGAATTGTGAGATGGCGTTCTACCGAAAACTCAATTCCACCGTAGAAAGTGTCGACAAGTCTTCCACAAGCCAAGAAGAAATTCATGAGTTTGGGGGAAATCAACTTTCCACACCAGCTGCTCTTAACAACAATACTGGCCTGGCGGGATAGAAGATACGACGCACAACTGTCACCACAACGTTATTCCTAACTACGAACCATTCACGACTGAAGAGGTCTCAAATATCATCAAAGAGCTTCATAACTGGAATTCTCCTGGACTAGATGGAGTTCAGAATTTCTGGTTTCAGAAGTTTTGGAGTGTTCTTAAGTGCTTATCAGCATTAATTAGTCCTGTTATTTCTAATCCGCAGGAAATGCCATCATTTCTAACTCAGGGAACCACTTATTTAATACCGAAGGGTCAAAATAACACCCAAGATCCATCCAAGTACCGCCAAATTACTTATCTTCCGACTTCGTATAAATTGGTCACATCCTGTGTAACCCGACGTACCTACCAACACTGTGCTCTACACAATATCATAGAGCCTTAACAGAAAGGATGCGCTAAGGGTTCTATGGGTTTCAAAGAACAACTTATCATCGACTTAGTCATTTCTAACCAGGCATTCACCAAAAAAGAACCTCTTTACTGCCTTTATTGACTACAAAAAGGCCTTTGATTCAGTGCCACATGAATGGCTTATAGATATATTGAGAATATACAAAGTCGTTGATAACATAGTGACTTTTTAAGGCATGTAATGACAAGTTGGAAAACTAAGATTTACCTCAAAGGACCTGGTGAAAACAATATCAAAACAGAAAATATCGCAATTACCCGGGGCCTGTTTCAAGGAGACTCACTGAGGCTATTGCGGTTCTGTTTAGTTATGAACCCCCTATCCCAGCTATTAAACTCCACTGACTCAGGTATTAGCATTAAAAACAACAATACTGTAGTAGCGAAGCTTAATCTATTGTATATAGACGATTTGAAATTAATGGCTTCCACTCGAGACAACCTAGAACAGATGCTAAAAGCTGTAGAAACATTCTCTAATGATATTAATATGCACTTCGGACTAGACAAGTGCCGTGTTTTAAATATAGTCAGGGGGAGAGGTACAGCCCGGTGGATGCGACATGCAAAATGGCCAGAACATCGATGCCATGTTTTCGTTTCCTGAATTAAAAAAAAAATTGAAAAAAATTTCCAAAAACAAACGGTGTATTTTTTCTACCTAAAGCAAGAGTAACTTTTATTACTAGAGTACCTCATAATTTAATAAGCTAGTGTCAAAAATTCTTAAAAATTAAAGACCAAAAAAACTATGCGATGAAATAACCGTTGACCTACCCCAAACGGACGCATGTGATTGGTACTAGAAATTCCCAATTAACGAAATCGATTCATTTCTGGAATATAAATAAACGTACCAGTTTCCGTTTTTCTACATATTTTTTATTTTATTTTTTTAGATATTAAAAATACAAAAAAATTTCAAATTAATTTTTCTTGAAAACGGTGTATCCTGTCGACTTAAGGTAAGGGTACCTTTTAGTACTATAATACCTTATATCTTAATAATCCAGACTCAAAAATGCTAACAAGTTTAAAACAAAACAGTTATGTGATAAATATCTGTTGCCCTACCCAAAACGCACGCCTATGACCGGTAATAGAAATTTGCAATGGATGAAATCGATTTATCTCTGGAAGATAAATATGTGTACTAATTTTCGTTTTTCTAAATGGAAAAGTTCTGGTGATATTTAAGAAAAACTAATTACCAAACGCCCTCTTCAAATAGCTCTAGCTCCTTTAGGAAACATTTTCGGACTATATGAATTGGGTTAAATTGTCTTAAAATTATCTGAGGAATCTCCTGTCTTTGTTTGTCGGTAGAGTTTCTGGACACCCTGTATATTTCGACTAAGTATAGTGTCAATGTTATAATAGTTCCTGTGGTGAGACCGCTCCCGTCTGGAAAAATTTCTGATTCAGTTTCTTTGTGGATTCCTATTCAAAAATGTCCCCTTTAAACAAATCTGAAGGGTGCCGGGCGGAAACTTTTGGCAGAAATTGTTTAAACAATTTTTTAAACAAATACAAAAGATCACGTTTTTTTGCTGCGGAACGTTAATTTTTGAGTTTTATGGGTCATTCTGAACAAGAAAGGTATCTTGTAAATTTTCTCAGAAATTGATAGTTTTCGAGTTATAGGCGGTTTAACATCTTAAAAATGCGAAAATACGCATAATCGTGGCTTAAAAACTCATACTCAAATTAGTATTTTTGAGGTTGCCAGATACTTAACTTAAAGACTAAATATTCAGTTTCAAGATTCTGAAGTGTGTTCGGGTCTAACTTTAATTTATATTGTTGTTTTTTAATTGTTAAATATGCGTGTTTATCCGATCTTATTGCCGGTGCGGCGCGCTCCGTTTCAAAAATCTCATATTTTCCTCCAAAAAATATTTTTTTAGATTCTTTGGGACATTCTAAATAAAATAAGTATCCTGTGATTTTTCTCAAAAGTTAACAGTTTTAAATAAGTGATTTAAAATCCGAAAATGCGTTTTTTTGTCATTTTTCGGATTTTAAATCGCTGATAACTTAAAAACTATTAACTTTTGAGAAAAATGGCAAGAAACTTATTTCATTTAAAATATCGCAAAGAATCTAGAAAAAATATTTTTCGGAGGAAAATAGGAGATTTTTGAAATGGAGCGCGCCGCACCGGCAAAAAATCGGATAAACACGCATATTTAACAATTAAAAAACAACGGTATAAGTTAAAGTTAGACGCGATCACTCTTCAGAATCTTGAAGGTAAGGTAATTGTTCAGTCTTCAATCTAAATATCTGGTAACCTCAAAAATATTAATTTAAATATGAGGTTTTAAGCCTCGAAAATGCGTATTTTCGCATTTTTTAGATTTTAAATCGCCTATAACTCCAAAACTATTATTTTTTGAGAAAAATTACAAGATACCTTTCTTGTTTAGATTGACCCAAAAAATCTAAAAATATATGTTCTAGAGCAAAAAAACATGGATCTTTTGTATTTGTTTAAAAAAATTGATTAAACAATTTCTGTCCAAAAATGCCGACCGGCACCCTTCATATTTGTTTAAAGGGGACATTTTTAAATAAGAATTCACAAAGAAACCGAATCAGAATTTTTTCTCTAGCGGGAGCGGTCTCATCACATGGACTATAACATATTTTCATGCTATTGTAATGAAATTAAATCAAATTAACACATTTGTCGTTTTCTTTTAGATCTTATTTATCTTATTTATCCTTCCTTTCCTTCAAAAAATGTATGAAACTCCAATCTCAAAAAACTGGTATATATAATATTTTTATGACTTCACAAGTGTTCGCGCGCTTTTTTGACCGTTTGAAATGATTTAAATACACAGAAGATTTTAAATTTTTATTATATTTATAAGTTATTATGAGTTTTTAAGGCGTGAAATTTTGGAAATCTTATTTTTCTACGAGCGTGCAAAAATGTCTACTTTCGCGCACGCGTTTTAGTTTAGAAAGTTTTACTTTTCCGCACGCGTGTTACTTTTCCGCACGCGTTTTACTTTTCCGCACGCGTTTTACTTTTCCGCACGCGTGTTAATTTAGATATGTTAATATGGCCTTAAAGTAATTATAATACATGCAATAAACTAATATTTAGATATTATTTACTAATTTATTTAAAATATATCTTATTGTGTTCATGTTTTAACGAAATTAACGAGAGAATTCGATGAAATAAAATAATTTTGACATAATATTCGAAAGTCAACAGTAGACAATAACAGTGGTTTTGAATCGTCGTCATGGAAACCAAGATCGTCGTCATGCTAACCAATTATGCTGAAAGTTTGGTTTTGACAACCTTGTCGAATAATTAATATGTGTATGTATTTTCAGTAGTAATTCCACAAGAGCTCTGAAATTCTATATTAATTTCAGAGGTCGAGTGCAATTTGTTGCGATTATTTCATGAATAAAACTGTTCAAAACCAAAATTTTATTGTAATTTATTTATGTAAGTACCATTAAACACACAGTTTTTATAAATATTTGACGATTGAAAGTCATCACTTTTATAACTTTTAAAACATTAATTGTCATTAATGTCACTGAATGTATTTTTTCGTAGCAACGAAGGACATCTGACGTAATATATTTAACGACGGGAGATTATCAAAAATTATCGATTTAATTCAGATTTCTGCAGCTTTCTATTGGTCAGAATCTCCTATGAATGAAATAATCATATTAATTAAATTAATTGATTAAGATTTGGTCATTTTTTAATAACTCGTAGAAAAAATATTGTTCCTAACGCTTGCAGAAAGTCTGTTTTCCCCACTTGACTGCTTGCCGAACTCCCGCTTCGCGTCGTTCGGCAAACTGCAGTCGCGTGCGGAAAAGTATGACTTTCTGCACTTGTTAAGAAAATAACTATTTTAAAGGAAACGGAATATTATTACGTAATAAAACAAAAATGTGCAAGTTTCCTTATTACTCAATGCAATATATTCAACGACAACTTTGCATAGATAACTTTTGCGACAAGTTTTGTATAAATATCAAAAAAGTAATAAACAATTCAGTATTTTATTAAAAAATTGTGTCACTGATTGTGTTATGAAAATTTCATGAAGCAGCTGAAGTTATAGCGAAACATATCAAATTTACAATATTCTGAGCAAATAAAAATCATGGAGTTCTCTTTTATTTTGTTTTATTTTTGAACAGGAATTTATGTCATGTAACCAACAATTCTATTAGAGCCCGTTCACATGACAGGCGATTAACGCGCGTTTTAATAACCCGCGCTTACCACTACATACATTTTAATTGAGACCGTTCACATGCCAACGCGCGTTTTTGGTCATTAAAACGCGCGTTAGCATGTGCACGGTGTCAACTAAAATGTATGTAGTTGTAATCGCGCGTTATCAAAACGCACGAGAAGCACCTGTCATGTGAACGGGGCCTTATTTTTACATAAATCTAACAAATATTTTGATTCTTTTAAAGTGTGGAAGACTGCTTGCCAAAATAAAAATCTAGTTATTTTAAGCATATTTTTCTGATCAATTACCGGGAAAATATTAAAAGAAAAAATATTGTTTTAAAATGACTAAAGGTATTTAATTGCCTTATACTGCCTAAGCACTTGAAAATATCTGTTCGTAGGTTGCTCACAAAATTATTGAATCCGAAAACATTAACTCAACATTTGAATTAATCTCAACTTTTCTAACTCTAATAGTTCACTCGAAGTTGCCTTAAATGTATTCATACTTTAAATGTTATATTAAAGTTTAAAAGCAATTATTATTATCTCATAATCTACATAAATGTTTCAGCCACAAACTTCCTACTACTACAAGGAGTATTTCTCGAATATGGTCAAATTATTTTCAGGATGAACAATCGAAATCTATTCCCATTTGATTTTTAGAAACGATTATGGAGTTGTCTGTTGTTAGAAATGTATCATACTTTAGTAAATTCAATACTATATAAGTATTATTCGATTATATTTGTTGAGAGTTTTGAAAGTTTATAGAAAGTCGTGTTCTATTTTGCTATATACTTTTACTTTATAATGCACTAAACTCAAGGGAAAAGGGAAAAGGGTACGGTTTGAAAATTTTAACATTTTCGATTTTTTTGCTATATCACCCACCATTCTTCCACAATTGAATATTTAAAATCGCATAACTACATGGTGAAACCAAGATGACTACTAAAGAAAAAGAAGCTTGGATGGCATTCTAAAAAGTTATAACATAACCAAGTTTTTAGGTAATGTGAAAGCCCTAACTACTAGCTTATAGCAGCTAATTTATAAGATGAGTTTAAAGATTTGGGATATCTAATCAGCCTCAAAATCCACTTTTGCAAAACCATCTTGACATTTTCCTGAAAATCTGGGAGATGTCAGTGAAGAACAAGGCGAACGATTCCACCAGGATATCAAGGTGATGGAGAAACGATACCAGGAGCATTGGAACACCAACATAATGGGTGATTGCTGTTGGTCACTTCATTGGGAACAACAGAGTGGATCGCCTAGGAAAAAAAGCTACTTGACAAGTTTTACAGAAAAAAAAAACAGAAAGAAAATACAAAAGCCTTGACTCCTGAAATGATTGTACAGGCCTATACTATTACAAGATAAGAATTAGCTAAAAGTTATTATTGTAATAATGTATCAGTTTAATGTATTTTAGTATTTTGTCTTTTTACACTAAGCATCAAAATCAAAAATGTCCCATTTTTAAGATGGTGCGTTTTCTCAAATTTTCTAAACCTGTCCTCCGATTTTAGTGATTTTTTTAGTATGTTATAGCTTTGTTCTTCCAGAATATCGATGTAATAATCTTGCTAAACAGTTAAGTGTCATTGTATACTGGGTGTAACAATGACAGTGTGTTTCTTCCTCAAAGTTTGGAACACCCTGTGGAATATTCCTGTGGAAGAGTAAACTGTAGCCTTAGGCTTTCTTAACATTTTTCCTTTTGATTCATTCGCTTATGTTGGATAATAAAAAAGTTAGGTACTTTAACAACTAGCAAAGTTCTTCATCAATACACGGTGTTTCTAAATAAGTGCGACAAGCTTTAAGGGGTAATTCTGCTTGAAAAATAATAACCGTTTGCTTTATAAACATATGTCCGCAAATGATTCGTTTTTGAGATACGGGATGTTGATTTTTTTCTTACAAACTGATGATTTATTTATTGCTCTAAAACCGGTAGAGATATGAAAATGAAATTTAGTAGGTTTTAAGAGGGGGTTATTGCACATTTTTTGACATACAATTAAGAATTTTATATTCACCATTGGCGTGCATACGGTCATATTACCCGGTCATATGACCCGTATTCACGTCAATGGTGAATATATAATTCTTAATTGTATGTCAAAAAAAATGCGCGATAACTACATCTTAAAACTTACCAAATTTCATTTGCATATCTCAACCGGTTATAGAGTAATAAATAAATCGTGAGTTTGTAAGAGCAAATTCAACATCCCGTATCTCGGATACGAAGCATTTGCGGACATATGTTTATAAAGCAAACGGTCATTATTTTTCATGCAGAATTGCCCCCTAAAGTTTGTCGCACTTATTTAGAAACACTCTGTATTGATGAAGAACGTTGCTAGTTGTTAAAGTCCCTAACCTTTTTATTATCCAACATAAGCGAATGAATCTAAAAGGAAAATGGTAAGAAAGTCTAAGGCTACAATTGAGTTTTAATTTGAATATTTTTTAAAATATGCTGAAATATTCTTCAGGGTGATCCGAACTTCGAGGAAAAAACACAGTTTGATTATTACACCTGGTATACAATGACCTTTACTTGTTCAGCCACACTTTTACCACATCGATATTCCTAAGAATAAGGCTATAACATATTAAAAAAATCACTAAAATCGAACAAGTTAAGAAAATACGAGACATCAAAAATGTCCCATTTTTAAGGTGGTGCGTTAATTTTATTGCTTAGGTATAATGCACACAAGGCGTATCGTCATAGACGCGTATTAGATGCGACCTACGAAAAGCATACGCTTTTGTGCTGCTCACTTGTGTCTTTATGGAATACTGTACACGAAGCGTAAGCGGCGCGGAATCGTCACCGCAGACAAGCTTCAAACCGCCAGGCGTACAACGATCAACGATGTCAGTCGCTTGTAGTACGCTTGAGTGTTAGAACACCTTTTTGACGGAATTTTATGAGAATGGCGGATCAAATATTAAAATTTGTCCAACTGATTGAAAATGATCAGTGTTTATATAATAATACCTAAACAAGAGTGCGACAGACAAATGTGTGGAACTTAGAGTCATATTCCGACAACTCTTTAGCGGCAATAAATAACCTTCTGTTGTAGTTTTTGTAGATATAAGGATGCACCCAAAATTTTCTCTGTTTCTTTTTTTTGTGGTGGCGAAGATATTAGGGAGTTTTTGTTGCTACGTAACGTAACGCATCTCCCTATACGTAAAGCAACTAACGTGTCGTAGAGGATGAATGTTAAAATAGGTAGTTTTTGTAACTGCCTTAACGTAACGTAAAGCAAATCGTAAAGTCATTTTTAAATTCCGTTGACATTAAAAAAATAAAACAATTAATATATAAATGTAAAAAAGATAAATGAATGATGAAATTGTATGGTTTTAATTGCTTCTATTTAAATATAAAAATATTATTTTTCCTTAGGTTAAATTTTTTTTATTTTTGTTTATACCTACTTTTTAGTTGTAAATTGTTGTACCTACATCAGAATTCCAGTATAATGTAAATAGTTTGGTAATATTTATTTGAAAATTTTACTGAAACTAGGTCATTTGTTTATCTAGTTATTAATTGTGGTGATCACTGTATTTCTTAAATTAATACAAGATTTGTTTGTTTTGCTTTATTAATAGACAACTTAAAAACAATAAAATTTTAAATCTATTATGAAGTTCCAATTTCCAATTAAAAACACAGAATAATTTTACTCAAATAGACTAAACCAATAACCAATATAACCTTAAAATGTTTATAAACGGGTAGTACGCTGATGAAATGTTCATTTGGTAGGTAATCGGGCAAGATCCTCGTTTGCATTCGGTGACTTTCGTCTCGATAGGGATGCGTTCTCACGTACGTATCAGAGCATTACTTTAGGTAATACGTATCGCGATACGGGAGTTCAACCATTAATGCGCAAGCGTATATGTCAAAAAGACGCGTTACGTTTACGTATTTGTGTGCACAAAAACTCCCTATTTTAACAAATATAAGTCCTCTTCATCACTTAACATCTTTGCAACTACTGTAAAAGCATGGAAAACGAATCGTTTTCTGAACGAGTTCTGATGCCCACCGCAAAATCCATTTTTTTGAGGTGTCTGTAAAAATTTGCCGTTTGTCTTGAATTTTTTTTTCTAGTATTCTTTGAATTATACTGAATATATTTATTTAATTTAAAAATAAAAGAGTTCTACCATAGTTTCAAAAATAAATTCACAAAATGTGCTTGTAATATTGATGTCAAACCATACCCCACCCCCATCCTTAATATATTTTTATGCATTACTCAGTATGGTAGAAGTTAATTGAATGGTAGATACTATTTTTACTTTTAAAACGATGAATAAAATATGTAAGAAATGGTACATAACTAGGCATTTACTTGTTCTGGAATTGCCCGACAAATATCTTCAAGCTAAAGAAATGCAACAAATATCCTGAAAACTACCACAAGGAGCATATAATAATTACTTCGTTTAAGTAATGATGTTTAGGTGTTTGTTCTCCAAATAAGTTCTCGAAAATTGCACAAAATAGGTTACTGTGAAAGGTTGAAAAATAAACCAACATTTCTTGTAAAACTAGTAGACCAGGCGTATCTGTTCTAAAACACCACCATTTGGGTAAATCGTATTTTTATGATCCAATTTTTTTTAAAATTTTATCGTTCGAAACATTATTAGAAATGATAATTTCACTATTTGTCCAGAAAGCCACTGCGCATCCGCTAGGAAAAATATTCTAATTCGGATTTTTTGCACAATCTTACTCAAAAAGGACTCCTTTTAACAAATTTGCATGTTGCCAGGACCAAAAGGTGGTCAAAAATTTTTTAAACGTTTTTTTTTTGTTTTTTGTACTAAAATTATTTTTTTTGCATGGAAAAAAGATTTTTTAGGTTTTTTGGATCATTCCAAACAGAAAAGGTCTTTAGTGACTTTTCTCTAAAAATGATAGTTTTTGACATATAAGCGATTAAAAATTGAAAAATTGGGAAATCGGCCATTTTTAAACCTCAAAAACTATGTGAAAAACTGAAAATTTGAATGTTACCAAGGTAGATAGATATTCTTTAAACATCGATTGATGAAATCCCGAAGAGTTTTTTGCAATACAATATTCAAAACTCCTTTGTTTTTTAATTGCTAATCAAGCGTGCGCGACACTATTTTCCACCGACAGTATGGTGCAAATGAAAGGAATAAATTCGTTATTTCGTAAACCGGCGACTAAAAAAAATCCCGAAACAGGTCGATTTTTATTTTTAAGTTACGATATTGTGGCATATATGGTATACTAGTGACGTCACCCGTCTGGGCGTGATGACGTAATCTATGATTTTTTTAAATGAGAATAGGGGTAGTGTGGTAGCTCATTTGAAAGGTTCTTCAATTCTCTATTCAGTAATGTAAACATTTACATAATTGTTTATAGAAGGTGTCCTTCTACTTCTTTTTTTTTCAAACAATTTAATTTAATAAAAAATTTTGGACACCCTGTATAAATAATTATGTAAATGTTTATATTACTGAATAGAGAATTAAAGAACCTTTCAAATGAGCTAGCACACGACCCCTATTCTCATTAAAAAAAATCATCGATTACGTCATCACGTCCAGATGGATGACGTCACTAGTATACCATATATGCCACAATATAACAATTTAAAAATAAAAATCGACCTGTTTCGGAATTTTTTTTTAAGTCGCCGGTTTACGAAATAACGAATTTATTCCTTTCATTTGCACCATACTGTCGGTGGAAAATAGTGTCGCGCACGCTTGATTAGCAATTAAAAAACAAAGGAGTTTTGAATATTGTATTGCAAAAAGCTCTTCGGGATTTCATTAACCGATGTTTAAAGAATATCTACTTGCCTTGCTAACATTCAAATTTTCAGTTTTTCACATAGTTTTTGAGGGTTAAAAATGGCCGATTTCGCAATTTTTCAATTTTTAATCGCTTATATGTCAAAAACTATCATTTTTAGAGAAAAGTCACTAAAGACCTTTTCTGTTTAGAATGATCCAAAAAACCTAAAAAAAACTTTTTTCCATGCAAAAAAAATAATTTTAGGAAAAAAACAAAAAAAAACGTTTAAAAAATTTTTGACCACCTTTTGGTCCTGGCAACATGCAGATTTGTTAAAAGGAGTCCTTTTTGAGTAAGATTGTGCAAAAAATCCGAATTAGAATATTTTTCCTAGCGGATGCGCAGTGGCTTTCTGGACTATATGAGGAAAATTGAAAAAGTGGGATACATTTTTTATTAAAAAATTTGTGAAAAATGTTGAAAAATTCATTTTTATTTTCGTTGCTATCTATACAGAGTCGGCAAAAGAAAACAGTCCACTTCGATATTTGGCAGTATTTATTAGATTTTAAGGAAATGACGAAACAGGTCGATTTTTGATCTAAGGGGGGCACATTTTTACGGTACATATATTTGTCATTTGTCAACCCCCTCCCTTCCACTTCCAACACCCGTTATTTTTAAATAGGGAATAGGGTCGTGTGCTAGATCATTTAAAAGGTTACTCAACTCTCTATTCACTAATATAAATAATAATAGTCTCCTGTTTTATACCGCTAACGCGGCTTTGGGATTATAGCAGGGTAGTCTGCTATATCTAGGGTCTACGGTATACAAGGAAGGTAACAGGGCCAGTGCTACGCTTCAACTGCCTATTATTATCCCTAATTTTACCCAAGGTACATATTTTATTCAGGCTTAGTCGACTTGGGGCCTATAGACATTTTAAAAATGTCTAGTTCTTCTTGCTAGCGCTAGGATTTTAACCCCGGCCTACCAGCACTCGAGTCATACTACCGCCTGAGCTACGCCGGCCTCCAATATAAACATTAACATAATTATTTATACAGGGTGTCCAAGAAAAAAATATTTTAATTAAATTATCTGACACAAAAAGAAGAATATAAGAATGTTACCGCTTATAGTTAAATTTGTGCCTTAATTTAACTTATGTAGGAATCTATTTTTTATATTGCTGTTCATCTATGATATTAAATTAGTTAATATCTGCGAGACGTGAAAACATAAATTAATATTTTTGAGCACATTAAAAATATACATCAACTTTAAATATTTCGCTGTCAATTTTGATATATCCGCAATTTTTTGGGCTATCGTATGTGAGACTTTTATAATATAAGCAAGAGACATTTCTGCAATTTCAGAATTGACGCGATTCTTTAGATTCTCTTCCTGTTGCATACGGATTAACTTTGATGGTCTAACAGCACTACGAATTCCAATTCTGCATTTGACAGCAAAACTGTGAAGTTGGGGCACCAATTTGCTCTGAATTTTGAATCGTAGTTGTTTCTCGAGACTCAAGGCAAGTAATTGACATAATTCTAAAAATTCCGATTTGTTTGAATAAGATAAATAAGATATACAGGAAGTAACAAAAAGGCGGGTGACAAATTAAATCAGATATTCTGTGATCAAAAGTAGTTCAATAAAACCTAACTTACCTTAGTAAAAACGTGCATATAAAAAGAGTTACAAAATGAAAAAAAATGAAAAACGATTTTTTCCAATGTATCGGAAAGTATTAGAGATTTTTTATTAAAAATTGACATGTTGCATTCTTAGGATAGTTGGCATAACGTGGTACAAATCTGAGTATTTATCGGGATCGTATTGTAGTCTTATATTTTGTGAACATTTTGTTTTTTGAATATCCCTGATATCTTTAGAAACAAATAAAATAGACGGTTTTGTGGTTTAACATAAATATATGTTTTAACCGAAAAAAGTTTGAGACACCTTGGAGGGAGGAAGAGGTAAAAAGTCTCATATCTTGTGAACCTTTTATTTTTTTAATTTCTCTGATATTATTTAATAACAAAGAAACTAGACGGTTTTACTCTTTAACACGTTGGCGGACAGAACGTCTATAGACGTCTAATTTCCATTGGTGTAATACGACATGACGTCTATAGACGACATTTTTAAAATAACGAGTTGTGTCAAAAAATGTCAAATTACATCTATACAGGTGCATATTAAATGTGACACGATTTCCATGGTCATAGTCCACATGTTTAAAAAATGTTAAAACTCATTGTTTTCATAAACTGTAAGTGCCAAAATAAATTCAGCAATATCCCTATTGTACTTTTATTTGCAAAATACATGCATAATTATAGTGTCGCAACACTTGCTTATATATTTGACGCACTGTCCCTCAACGTGTTAATATGTGTTTTAACTGACGACTGCGATACGTGAGGGGGTCATGTCTTATCATACCACTAAGATGAAATTTTTTTCTATATAGTACAAAAGGAAAATAGACAGGGCGAAAACGGCGGGTTCGTTGGAAAAAATATTCCCATAAGATTTTTTGGCATAATAACATTTGTGAGACATCCCAGAATAAGGTTCAAGAAGTCGCCCATGCGAAAAGTGGTCCAAATTTTTTTGAACAATTTTTTTTTTGTTCAAATTGCAAAAATCAATATTTTCGGTCCGGTCCGATCTAATTTTTTTTAAATCTTTTGGACCATTGTGGACAAAAAATTTTTCTTTAAAGTTGATATTTTTCGAGTTATAGGCAATTTAAAATTGAAAAAAAAAACGAAAAATGGAGATTTTCAAGGCTTAATAACTCGGTTAAAAGTTATTATTATGAAAGTCAGAAAGTGACTAAATCAAAGTTTAAAGCCCCCCCTACAAGATCCCGAAGAAATTTTTGTCATTAATTTATTACTAAGCTATTATTTTTAAGTAAAAATAATGAGAGGTAAGATCGTATTGACGCGGCTGTAAATGTGAGTGCGAAAGAGATGCCATTTACTCCCACTTACATTTACAGCCACGTCAATACGATCTTACCGCTCATTATTATTACTTAAAAATAATACCTTAGGAATAAAATAATGACAAAAATTTCTTCAGGATCTTGTAGGCGGGGCTATAAACTTTGATTTAGTTACTTTCTGACTTTCATAATAATAACTTTTAACCGAGATATTAAGCCTTGAAAATCGCCATTTTTCGTTTTTTTCAATTTTAAATTGCTTATAACTCGAAAAGGTCAACTTTAGAGAAAAATTATGAGATATTTTTTGTCCAGAATGGTCCAAGAAATTAAAAAAAAAATTAGTCCGGTCCGAAAATATTGATTTTTGCAATTTGAACAAGAAAAAATTGTTCAAAAAAATTTGGACCACTTTTCGCGTGGGCGACTTCTTAAACCTTATTCTGGAATGTATCACGAATGTTATTATGCAAAAAAATTTCATGGGAATATTTTTTCCAACGAACCCGCCGTTTTCGTCTTGTCTAAAAGAGTGTTCAAAGAAAAAGAATATGTGTAATGTGCCCCTAGCTATTTAAATATCCTCCACGTAGACACGAAATCCGTATTACTTTCAGAAAAATTCCAACCCAAAAACATCACAGAGCATCCATTAAACAATCTCGTCTCTCTTATGTTGAGCTGTGCATACCGCTTACCTGGTCGACAAATAACTCTTATAGGTGTCGAAAAAGAACTGTTTACATTATGTGCCTTTGGGTTCTTAAAGTTTTGGTAACTGTTACTTTTTATTGTTAATTTAGTTTTGTTTCAGCTAAAACACATGTTAAAGAGTAAAACCACTTATTTTCTTTGTCATTTTCTTTAATTCTAGAGATATCAAGGAGATTCAAAAAACAAAATGTTCACAAAGCACAATCCTCAGATTTGTACCTCGTTCTCCCTACAGGGTGTTTCAAACTAAACGTAAGAAAAACATTTATTTTTTTTTCCACCCGGTATAAGTACAAAAAAGAAGTTTTAGTAAATCTTTGCACAACTGTGTAAATACTAAAGAAATATCTAAAATAATAAAAAAAATTAGCGAAATCCGTTAATACGTTCACGAAAAAATCAACTATGAAAATGAGCTTATATTTTCTATATCCTTAACTTATGCCGCGCAATATAATAGCATCTAAAATAGATTAAATTAAATTTAGAAAACGGCCTTGGAAGAAACTCTGGCAAAACGATTATTTTAAAAGAAATAAAGGTTGGATTGTGAGGAGTGGCTTCTGAGTGATTCCTAACTGGTCAACGTTGATTGGCATTTGCGACGAAGTTATAATAATTAATATAATGGTAATATTTGAAACATTACCTTTTCTGTCGCTGCTCTTTCTCTATACAAATTTTTATATCTTCAAGACACTCATAACATAACATTATAATAACAAAAACGTTCGGTATTGCGCGTAAAAAATGCCAAAAATACTAAAAAACTCGGATGAAGAAAATTAAATTTCAAGTAAAAAATCGGTAGGTATACGTATAAAATAGTTATTTTTCTACAACCACTATTCAAAGAGCACTTTTCTGCACGGTTTTATGTTAGCAAACTTGATATTTTCTCACAGTATAAGATATTTGACATTAGTGTGCAGAAAAGTGACGTTTCTGTGCCGCAAAGTGACGTTTCTGTGCCGCAAAGTTCTTTTCTGCACAGTTGACTACCTCATTCTGAGTAACGTTATATTCTGTTTACATCCGTGGTTAAATTTTAGACAAATGTATAACCTATAAGACAATTATTATATTTAACTATAGCAGAGAAACTAAATTATGGATGTTACAACTGTTTTATTTTACAATTTTATTCTTATTAAACATTTTATAATTATCAAATAACCAATAAGGATTTAGCAACCTGTGCAAGAGACGTCGAATGAAGTAGGTTATGTGTAAATCCGTGACTGCATAAATATAATGTCAATAATGTGTAATAATTGTTTAAATTTAAACAAATTAAGGCAGTGCATTAATTTTTTAACTGATTTCTGTGCAATTTATTTAGGTATAAGGAATTTAAATTGATTAGTAGGTATTAATTAAATACAGTTTAATATTTATCACATAGGTACCTATTACAATTAATCGTCGTTTGGAAATTGTGATTTTTATTTTTAGGAAAAACTGTGCTTGTAGAAAAAGTATAGTGTGAAACACGTGCAGAAAGGTAATTTCTCACTCGTTTGAATTGCGACACTCGCTTGCGCTCGTACCGCAACTTTTCAAACTCGTGAGAAATTAGTACCTTTCTGCACGTGTTGCACAATATACTACTTCCTAACAAGTGCAGAAAGTCATTCTTTTTCGCACGCGACTGCAATTTGCCGAACGACGCGAAGCGGGAGTTCGGCAAGCAGTCGAGTGCGGAAAAGAGACTTTCTGCAAGAGTTAGGAACCATATTTTTTCTAAGAGTCTTTAAAAAATTACCAAATCGTAATCAATTAATTTAATTAATATGAAAATACATACACAAATTAATTCTTTGACAAGGTTGTCAAAACCAACTTTGAATATAATTAGTTAGCATGACGACGATCTTGGTTTCCATGACGATGATTCAAAACGACAATAATGTCTACCGATTTGACTTTCGAATATTATGTCAAAATAATTTTATTTCATCGAATTGTCGCGTTAATTATAAGATATATTTGAAATAAATTAGTAAATAATATCTAAATATTAGTTTATTGCATGTATAGACCAGTAAGGATCTGCGAAAAAAAGTCTATTTTTGGATGTGAGTGGTGACATTCGGATTTTTGCTGATAAAGTTAGGTGACACCTTCAGTAATAATAATTGACTTATGCTCCTTCTGAAATATGCCCGGAACATTAATAAAAAAATTAAAATATTTAAAAATTTCGAAAAACATCGATTTATTTCTGATTTCTTTGCTTATAACTTTAAAACGATTCGTTTTGGAACAAAGTCGTAAAGAAATAAAATAAAGATAATTGAATTTTGTATGATAACCGACTGGTAAAAAATGTCTTAAGGTATTACCTTTTCTGCAATATAGCAATAAATACAAATTAAGGGGGCAAAATAAGTCTGTTTTTATTCAATATTTTTTAACCACTTTGGTGGCACTTAGAACCTTAGTAATTCGCTTAGGAAATTCTTTGTAACATATTTAAATCGTGTACCAAATTTCATTAAAATCGACCTAATAAATTTTGCATAATAAATTTGCAATCTAAATGTTTTTAAAAAAGTTAAATTTTTAAAATCTTTCTGAACAAAAAGTAGACCATTTAGAAGTTGGCTAATTTTTTTACATATAAAGAGGTGTTCTACCTATCTAATACACTTTACAGAATTAAAATCGGATTATTTAAGGGGCCCCAGCAATGTTTTAAATTTATAAACAATTTTTGGCTTATAAACAAATAGCTTTGTTTAATAATAAAAAAATTAATTTTAAGCAATGCAAATAATTAAAACCGGTATAGTTTGACTTAAACTTGAATTGCTATTTTATTTTTTAATCAAACGTTATTCGCGTTCAAAAATTGCAATTTCTCGATTTTTTGAAAGTTCCACCGCGTTTATCTCGAAAACTATGCATCCTACGATTGTAAGAATATTTTTTGCTTAGAATTGCCCAAGAAATACAAAAAAATGTTTTATTTTGCGAAAAATCGATTTTATGTAATTCCTCAAGTTCTTTGTTTATAACAATCTTATCGACATCCGGATCAACTGTTACCCAAAAAAATTCGTGTTCTACGGGTCAAAATACATAAAAAACTTGGGTAGGTCCATCTAAATAAAGGAGCCCGTAGCACCCCCTCCTGGCCACAGCACTAATTTGTTTATAAGCCAAAAAATTGTTTATAACTTTAAAACATTGCTGAGGCTGCTTAAATAATCCGATTTCAATTCTGTAACGTGCATTAGATAGGTGGAGTACTTCTTTATATGTAAAAAAATTGACAAATCTTTGTATGTCCTAGTTTTTGTTGTGCGAGATTTTAACAAAATTTAATTTTTTAAAAAAGTTTAGATTGCAAAAGTATTATGCAAAATCTAGTAAGTAAATTTTAATGAAATTTGGTGTACGGTTTTAGCACATTCAAAAATTTTCTAAGCGAATTAGGAAGGATCCAAGTGTAACCTAAGTGATGGAAAATCATTGAATAAGGACAGGCTTGTTTTGCCCCCTTATTTTATATTTATTGCTATTTTGAAGCAAGGGTGATAAATTAAGACCTTTTTACCGATCGATTCTGATATAAAATTTGATTATCTTTGTTTTATTCTTGTAGGACTTTGTTCTAAAATGAATAGTTTTTAAGTTATAAGCAAAAAAATAGAAAAAAAAAACGAAATTTTTTGAAATTTTTAAATATTTTATTTTTTTATTAATGTTCCGGGCATATTTGAGAAGGAGCATAAATCAATTATTATTAACGAAGCTATCACCTAACTTTATCCGCAAAAATCTGAATGCCACCTCTCACATCCACCTAAAAACAGATCCTTACTGGTCTAGTATTATAATTACTTTAAGGCCATATTAACATATCTAAATTAACACGCGTGCGGAAAAGTAACACGCGTGCGGAAACGTGAAACTTTCTAAACTAAAATGCGTGCGCGAAAGTCGACATTTTTGCACGCTCGTAGAAAAAATGTATTTTCTCATCTTTAAATCAATGCAGTATAATTCTTCTAAATAGCGGTAAAAAAACTTTGGTAAAAACTTTTCCCAAAAATGACCTTTTCTCCATAACTTGCCAAGACTATTACTCACCCGATTTTGAAAATCTTTTAGATTTGGAAGTAAATACCTGGGTATTTGGCGTAGAACAGTTGTAAATAATTTTCGTATTTTTTCTTATTTTAAGTCAAATATTACATCATTTTAAATCTGCAAAGTGCTCAATGCACAATTCTCATGTATTGATTTACTGAACGTAGAAGGGAGAGTCATGAATATGCAATTTTTGCGCATTATTTTCTGTTTGCATAATATATAGTCGTAGCAACCACTGCTTAGTAGGTATCCAGTTACAATATCAAAAAAATAAAAAGTTTTTATTTCGTCTGTGTTTAATAAAAATGTTTATGTTAATATGGAGAAACATTCGCACCCATTCAACAATTCAACGCTCAAATATTTCGAATTTTAAAGCCACATGTAGATACATATATCAAAAATAAAGATACAATGAGTCACTAAAAACAATAGTACCCACAAGTTACAATTTAAATGTACCTATTTGAAATATATGTATACATTTATCGTACAGTATGATGGAAAAGTATGGAATAAATTCATTATTTTAGCAACAGACCTTTAACAAAAATCTTGAACACATCAATTTTAATACAGCGGAGTCCCGGTAAACCGAAATAATTGGAACCCATCCCCATTTCGGATTACCGAATTTTTCGGACTAAACAGATTTTCTTAAAACATTCATATTTAATAAAAAAAAATAACATAAATAATATGCCTATCATTAAGTACAGTACTTTTGTTTTGAAAGCAGTAAGAGCCTATGATAATAAGAAGGAAGTAATAAATCCTTTAATAGAAGAACACATTCAGCTGAGACGTATGATCAAACACCGTTTTTCAAGACAAAAAGTTAGAAACAATTATAGCGGAAATTGGGGCGACTAATCAGTGATGAAGATAAAATACTACCACTATTAGAAAAATTCAAGAAAATAAATATAAAAAACTTCATTTACTGGGTAGCAGATGCTTGGGAATCTGTGAATGAGAAAGTTATAAGACACTCCTTGGAAAAAATTTGGCCAAGCCTTAATTACGAATAAATGCCAGATCTGTGTAGAGGCTGAAAGAACCAATTTGTTAAGGGACCTTGTGCAAAATATTCCTGGTTGTGAGGATGCGAATAACAATGATGTTGAAGAATGGGTGCAAGCTGATGATTATGTCCACGAGATATATTATGATCAATAGCAAATCATTGAAATGGTTACAGAAGGAACTTCAAAACCCTCTGATGAAAGTGGTGAGGAAGAAGATGTCAACAGCGAACAGCGGGTAACCCATACAGGCTGCGTTTGATGTAATGGTTACGCAGGGTACGCTACGTAGAGCAACACCCCGCCACCATGCCAGTGGATACCATGTTTTTGAGACGTTGGCGTAATTTAGCTTAGAGGGAGTGGAATTCTTCATTAACCCTTTAAGCAAAGAAAATTAAGAGATTTGTTCAAAAAAAAGTAAAATTTGAAAGGTTTACTACAATTATTAATACGGCAGTCTATGGGAGCAAGAATAGGATATTACCTCCGAATTCTATCCTACTACATGGATTTTAATGAAATTTTGGGAATAGCCTCTACTTATCTCCTAATTCAAAGTCTACCTTATGCCGATGTGTGCTTTTATCTTGGGGGTGGTTCCCACCCCTTCTTAAGTGTGGAAAAATTTTTGCTTAAAATTACCACGGAATTCGCTAGAGAACCTAATTCTAAGCAAAAACTGTCCCATAATTTTTTTTTTGAAAACTCCGTACTTTTTGAGATATTCGTCGTTGAAAATTGGTTATTTTCATTGAAACATGAGACCTTTTCGAACGGTTTTTTGAGAATACCTTAAAAATTATGCATCTAACTAAAAAATATATATCAAACATTTTTGTAGGCTATAAAAAACAAAGAGAAGCTTGCCTTCATAAATCTTCTAGTTATAATACAAAAGGAGATGTGGTAGGTGAAAATAGTTTGTTTTTTGGTACATTCTCAAATTGGTGTATTCGAATTAAAATAACAGAGAAACGGTCAATTTTAGGTGTATAATGCTAAAAATACCTTTTGTAGTGCTTAAAAATACCTTTAAAATGAGCTATATTAAAGGTCCATTACATTAAAACTAAGCGAGATATGCTGCAAAAAAATTGATAACTAATGTATTTTAAGAAAAAATTAGAAGTAATTTTTACCCCCATCCACCAAAATGTAAATGCATCGTTTTCCTTCTACAATACCTTTTATTATAGCGTTATTTCTATGTTCAAAAAGTTTAACGGGTTTAAAATGAATGAGTTTTGAGAAAAAAGATTAAATTATAGAGCGCATTTTTAAATTTTCTTAAAAATCTTCCCTTTTCTCCATGTAACTTGGAAATCTCTTCCGTGGCTATTTTAACCAAAACATTTTCACCCCCGGGAAGGGGTAGGAACCACTCCCAAGATAAAAGTGCACATCGGCATAGAGTAGACATTGTTTCTTGAGCTATTCCCTAACTTACTGTAAAAATATAGTAAATCGATGTTGTAGGATGCAATTCGGAGCCAAATACCCTAATTGACTGCCCTATAAGTACTTGAAATAATATTTAATTGTCATTTTTAGTTACCTATATAAAGTAGTGATTTTTTAGAGTATCTGCAAATTTATTTTCCCTAAATCTATTGCCAAAATCTGTTTCGGATTAAGCGGATTTTCGGATTACCGAAGTTCGGATTAGCGGGACTCTACTGTATTTCAAAGGCCGTCAATTGCTACACATGTCTTAGATATTACGTCATCGGCGTTGGTGTAATGCCGTAATCGACGATTTTTTTAAATGCAAAGGATTTTTGAAGCTATACATCTTTAGGCGCAATTTACAGGCGCAATTTAGGCCCAAAATTAACAGTATGAACTACGCGCACATAGACAGTATGAAGTTAGTTGCTATATCTTTCAAGTTACGTATGTATCAGTGCAAACAAAGTGTGACAAAAATATATTGGTGTCTTTAGTAAATATATTTATTATAATTTTTGTGCCTTTGGATTTGTTTTTGTCGGAAATAGGATACTAAGTATTAATATATGATGAGAAGGAGATTAAAAGACAATCTTAATATAAATTGTAAAATCTCCCAAAATAATTCATTTTGGTATCAATTTTATTCCATTGTTACATAGCTATAGCTACGGCCATAGCACACTGACATACACCGATTGTCGCCCGATAAACGTAGTCAAGCAGTGTCTAGCGTGGTTAATGTTCGGATGGGTGACCGCTTGGGAACACCTCATAATATGGTTGCCTTGCTGCCTTTCCTTTTTTATTTTTGGTGTTTTTATTTTAAGAATTTTTTTTTGGAAAGTAGTAAGTAGTATTAAAATTAGTTTAATATTTAAATAAAATACAAATAAACTATTTAAAATATATTTTTTTTGTTAAAATCTTTTAACAAAGTACAACTTCTTAGGTGCGTACAAAGTACACATTCGATTTTTTAAGTTATTGTAAATTTATTAGTGTAAATGATCTATTCATATGTTTTGTTACAAATTGTTCTTAAATAATGTATTATAAAAAGTTTATTTTTTCAAAAATATTTTGACAAGGTTAGATTAAACTTATGAGTCAATAGCATATTCGTAATGTAAGTAAAAGTACATCATCATCATCGAACCTTCTGCATTCAAAGTTGAACGTAGGCCGCCCCTAATTTCTTCCAGTTCTGTCGGTCTTGTGCTTTTGCAACCAATTTCCAGCAACCCTTGTCTACCCATCTTGTATAAAAGTACATACAATAAATAAAAAGAAACGTCAAAATCCATCAAGAGGAACTCTAGATATTTTATAGCTCTTTGAAGTTTTCATGTTTCGATATCGCCGATTTAATTTGTTTTTATCTTGCTAGCATTTGAATATTAAAAATAATTTTTCCAGGGCAATAGCAAAAAAATTATGCAAATCGTTTATAAGCAAAAAGTTTTCAATGTTTTTGCAATTAAATTTTTCAATGTTGAAAACTTCATCTCTTGCTTAAGCTACCCGCAGAATGATTGTAACTTCATCATTCTGACTAATGTTTTTACCAAAAAAATTCTAATCGATGTATCACTCTGAAATTTTAACCACATTTTTAACGCCATAAGATCCAACTTCCCACGCAATATCAAGGTGGGAAGTTTCATTTTTACAATAGTTATATTAACATTATTAAAACTTGTTACGAAATACATGCATTTGATATCTTGAATATTATCTTTTTTACTGTTAGGCCGAGTATTTTCCTCTTTTCCTCGTATAAAGTACGACAGTGGGGAATGAAAAGCTTATATAAATTTGGAGTACTAAAATAGATTGATAATTACTTTTTTTTATTTATTTCTGCAATGACAATTCCATTAATAGGATATTTGTATATTTAGTAATAAATGATTATCTTCGAATTCAGTTTTACTGACCTCTAGATATGAAGTTTATAATCGCAATCTGTATTGTATTGTTGTTAAATGTATTGTTGTTTGATGTAAGTTTATTGCATATCATATTTATTGTTACCCCATGAGAAGAAAATGTAACAGATGTAGGTATAAGTACATAATATACAGTGCTAGTCAAAAGTTCTCTCTACCCCTCATATATTTGAACGGTTTTACTTATAATAGTGAAATTTGAAGTGAGGAAATAAAAGGTTTCTCAAATATTCATAACAGGTTACGTAATAGTGACAAATGACGTTATAGAGCAACTCTGACCGATAATTTTAAATTGGACCTTATGGCAAGTGTTATCTTGTTTTAAAGATATTGTAAATACCTTTAGTATAGTTTAGAGTTCATTTTAATTAATAAATTAAATAAACATAAAATTATAGTTTCGCATTTAATTAATAAAGAGTCAAACGTCCGCCTATGATTATTTGTCAAAAAAGTTGACGTTGACGTAAGAACGATAGGGCATTTCAAAACTTTGTCGTTTACGAACACGCTGGGAGGCAAACTGTCAAATAGTATGTTTGTTTATATTATTTATACCACATGTTTCTTAAGGTTTTCCGAACATTTTGTTGTAGATTTTGTGTAGTTTTTAGTTGCAGAATTACTTGAAGGACTTTATTTAGTTTTAAGCAGTGAAGAAAATAAAAATGAGTGCATATAAAATTGTTGGTAGAGAATACAAATGTTGCTAGCAGATACAAGCAAAAGAATGGCAAAATAAATAATATAGGTCCACTTTTTCTCAAGGGGTATGAGTTAACCTACAGGTAAGACAGTTTTCCAAGCGTAAGTAATATGGACATAGTTAGTTATTTAGCATTTTTATATGATGTTTTATAGCATTTAACCATTGTTTCTGTCTCTAATATAATAACTTATTTAGTTGTTTTATGTTTTGTCTCTCAGATGTAACGTCTCGAACGTGTATTACTCTTGAAATAATACAATTTTTGGAAAGTCAGAAATAAACAACAAAACTAAACTCAGAGTATATAACATCATAGTAAATCCGATAATGACATATGGGGCGGAAACATGGATTGTGCAAAAGAAACATGAATCAATAGTAAACGCAACCGAGATGAAATACATGAGAAGAACAGCTGGAGTTACGAAGTTTGATGGATTCAGAAATGGAGAGATAAGAAGAGAGCTGGAACAAGAACCGATAATGAGGAAGATTTAACATAAACAATTAAGCTGGTTTGGACACATACAACGAATGGAGCAAAAGAGACTTGCAAAGAAGATACATGAAGCCAAAATGGGAAACAATGGAAAAAAGGGAAGGCCGAGGAAGACGTGGATGGACCATATCCAGGATATAGGTAAAAGGAGACACATGAGTATGAGGGATATGAAGAACCCGGCGACCAATAGACGCCCTGAAGGGCACTAAGGATTATGAGAAAGAAGAGGAAGTCTCGGATGATAACTTATTTAGTTGTTTTATGCTTAAATATTAGCACTGATGGTATAGTCTAGGCGCCAGAGTGGTCACCGTGTCCTTTTCAATTCTGATGGACAAACTCAACGGATTCTTATGGATTTTTGGCTGCTGATTACGAATTTTGGGGATGGATTTCGATCCGAGTGGTCAAAAAATTGTTATAAACAATTTAATTGTTTATAAATTGTTTACAAGGCTCTGGCTCATAAACTAAAACAGATAAAAAAGAATGTTTCAAATAAAATTTGTTCGATAATAAAAAACGAAGAAACAAACATTTACCAAACTTAAATCCAACAATTAGAACTCAAGATATTGTAAAATTAGTACACAATGCAAATTGCAAATTGCAAAATAAGTATTTTTCGAAGCTTCTTCGATCGTAACTCAGCTTCTGCGTAAGCAAATGAGCCTTAAAAGATTTTATTTTAAAGCTTCATTAATAGGCTTCCAATCAAAATTTGTTAAATTACTTTGTCTTCATTTGCTTTAAAACCATACTTGTTTGAAGTTATAATATTCTTAAAAAAATTTTACATTAATTTGTTTATAATGGTTTCAAGCAAATTTGAGCTATAAACATTTATACTTCAATTATTAATAATGATCATAGTAGAACTCAAAGGAAACCGTTTGAGCTTTTTAAAATGTTCATACGTTTATTTTTGGCCAAGATATCGATATTTTAATGGCGCGCTATGAGGCGCAAGATCTGCTCACAGTCAAGTATGTAAGTATTTTTCGACGCTTTATCGATCGTTACTCTGCTTCTACGTATGCAAATGAGCCAATATGTGATATCCATATAAATTGATCTAGTTTTTCTACAGCATCATCATTGCATATAAAACGAGCATTTCTATTGTGGCGGCATACACACAATTGACGTGTCTTGATGATGTTGCAAAAGAACTAGATCCACTTTATATGGATATCATATAGATAATAAGACTCTGAAGCCCCAGAAAGTTTTAGTTTTACTGCCTTCAAGAACAGACTTAGTACCACCATATAACTGTAAAAATTGCTCTAAGAACTTGTGCAAATGTAAAAAAGCTGAGATTCCCTGTATATCTCGATGCAGATGCATGAAAGATAATGTTTGTAAAAATAGTTTTAATAAATAATATTAACTTATAAAAATAATAATTGATGGTTCCGCTTGTTTTCGATTCAGAGGGATACACACCCGCTGGACAGGCTGTTTCTACCATTGCAGGCGTCATCAGCAGCGTTCGTTAGCGTGCACTCCTCTGAATCGAAAAACAGCTGATTAAGCCTGCAATGGTAGAAACAGCCTGTCCAGCGGGTGTGCATCCCTCTGAATCGAAAACAAGCAGAACCATCAATTATTATTTTTATATCTTTACTCGGATTTGAGTACTGAAAGTTCCTCTTCGGTCCTTTTTTCCTAGACGAATGAAAGCGGAATGTGATCGTTTCCTTTTCGTTTTCTATATTCGTCGTCTGCGGTCTTATTAATTGAAAAAGTCGCAGATTAAGGATGTACCAGAAAGAACTTTCAAAACGAATAGTCTCAGATTTAAATAACTATTTACCATTTTTGGTGGATTCGGCATCTGAGACTCTTCAATATTAACTTACTTTTTAGTTATATTTCTGAAATATAAGCTTTTAATGCTTTTTTTCTCATATAGCACAAACAATAGAAGAAAAAGTAAATAGAGTGAAAGGTGATAAGAGGAACAGTATGATGATTTAATTATAATAATTATATTATGATAAAATTTTATTAGGATCTTCAAAAATGACAAATGAAGATAACGTATATATACATAGAAATTATAATTTGCATCGAGAAGTTAGCGCGTGAACCTTTACGCGGTGAGCCGATCTTGCGCCTCAGAGCGCGCTATTAAAATATCGATATCTTGGCCAAAAATAAACTTACGAAAATTTTCGTAAGCTCAAAATATGACTTTTGAGTTCTTCTATCATTATTGTTAATTAAAGTATAAATGTTTATAGCTTAAATTTGCTTGAAACCCTTATAAACAAATTAATGTACAACTTTTTTAAGAAAATTACAATTTCAAACGGGTATATCTTTAAAACACATAAAGGCAAAGTAATTCACAAATTTCGTTTGGAAGCCTATTAATGACTCTTTAAAATGAGACCTTCTAAGGCTCATATTTATGCGTAGAAGCCGAAATACGATAGATAAATCTTCGAAAAATACTTATTTTGCAATTTGCAATTGGCATTGTGGACTAATTTTACAATATCTTGAGTTCTAATTGTTGGATTGAAGTTTAGTAAACGTTTTTTCTTCGGTTTTTTCTTAAAGAGCAAATATTATAAACAATTAAATTGTTTCTAAAAATTTTTTGACCACTCGGATCGAAATCCACCCTCGAAATTCGTAATCAGCAGCCAAAAATGTATAAGAAACCGTTGAGTTTTTCCATCAGAATTGAAAAGGACACGGTGACCTCTATTTGGCCCCTGATAAAATTGAACTTTATTGTGAATAATTCGCAGTCAACATTCCAAAACACAACAGAAATCAGGAATCTTTTTAAATTAATTTTTCTAGTGAAAATGTTAAATTAATCCTTGTACAAAACGAAATTACAAAGAAACGCAACTAAAACGATCTAATTCTAAAAGACATTAAGAACTGCTAGAATAACATTTATGTTTGCCTCCCGACTGCCATACATATTTAATTTTGACAGCATGTTTAAATGCCTTATTGAATAATTGAATACTGTCAACTTTTTTGGCAAGTAATCAAAGACGGACGTTTGAATCTGTATTAATTAAATGCGAAACTAAAATTTTATATTTAATTAATTTATTCATCAAAATCAACTTACACCCAAACAAAATTAGTATAATTGTCCGTTTATTTGCTCCCTACAAATCTGGCTAAACTAAGTATAACAGTTCAAAAAGTATAACCGTTTCAAAAGATAAGAGGAGGGTGGAGACTTTGGACTAGCACTCTATAAGTAGAATTGTCAACCGAAACCTAAAACATAATGATTGTAGTGGATTGAAGTTTAGGTATGCGGTATGCGGTCTGTTATTTAGAAATAAAATTCATTTTTATGACAGTTTTATGTATACGTTTATGTAAACAGAAAAAATAATTTAAAATACATATTTAGAAAATTACAATAGATATTGCTTAACTGACCCATGTCTGCTTTGTAATTTATTGCATCTTTTTTTGTTACTGTGGCCCATTTCCAAAAATAACCTTTTTTATGATTATTTACTCGTTAAAAAGCTGAACAACGATCCACTACGGACAAGACACGGGACAGTAAGGCAATATCTAATGTAATATTCTATTTTAAACTAATTTGTGTTTATAAGCAAAAAAAAATTAATCATCCACAATGATTCATTTTCGGACACTGTTGTCTTGTGGCATGTTTAATTTAAGGCTATGGGGGAGAAACTGCAAGACTATTGAGCGGCAGGATTAACTATTAGGAAAGATACATGAAAAACAGAAATTTCGACAAATCAGATCATGCAAACACGCGTAAGAGATTCCAAGCTAGGTGCCTAGCGAGGTGCCTGGCGATGTGCCTGGAGAGGTGCAATGTATCCACTATATTTCTAAACTAAGCAACTTTTGTTTTGTAGAGGTTTTTCACAAAGTCAATTCTTTCGAGTTGGTATATCACAGGAATATCGCTAATAACCTTGGAGTAGATGAGACTTTGTTCTTTATACTCTACTATACTTTAATAACAAATACCTAGGTTCCACATTTTTTTTGTTTTGTCTTAATTGGTATAGACTAGGACTAGGGTATTTAGAAACAATAAATCTATTTTTAAATACAACACCTATCGACTTACAACTTTTTGCATTGTGTTCGATATGACGATGACATCAGGAAAAAAGCATACATGTTGGAGGATGAAGTACGATCGTACTTCATCCTCCCATATTCTCATTATTTCACACCTGCTTTACTTTTACAAAAATTTTTAGCTCCTATATCGCATATACCACCACATCTCTCAGAATTGATTCTCATTCCAGCCAACCTCTTTTTTTTAGTCTTATCTCATAGCTTATCGATTAGAAAACTCTCCTATCATAACAACACATTACACATCTTTCATGGTCCAATATCACAGCGTACTCTGTCAGACTCTTCATACCCTCCCATATTTTACGATCACTTCATTTTAAAGCAATTTGATGTCAAGTCTCTGGAGGACTTAGTTTCATCAAGCTACTTTTAGTCTCATTTTTAATCAGATACAAAAAACAGTATTTCTTTAAATATCATATTACATATTCCATCGTTATCCACTTTATGTTGGGTCCACTTATATTTTACATTTCTAAGCAAGTTATCAGTCATCAAACCTCAAATAATACTCTTAGATTTGTACACGTATGTACACATTATATACAATTTTGTGTTCCTAGACGTCTATACGTATAAGGCTCTTTCCCATTATTTGTCTAAATATACCACTAATACAAAAACTATTGGTATTGTTGACTGCATAACTTCTGGTAACGTAAACATTTTATTTTCCTATTTGATTACTTAATTAATGGATTATTTTAAAGAATTTTTTCATCTTTTTGCGAATAACTTTAACTTCGACATATGTATATTTGATACTGTTTTTTATCTCAGCATATTAAAATAATCTCTTAACGTAGTGGCTTAAATAATAATATAACTAGATTACATTGACAGTTCTTAACGTCATTCTGGTTGCTCTTGAATTTAGTTGTCAGTTGGTCATTGAAATCCAATATGTGAGGTTTTCTCCAAAAAAAATGCCAACTACGTGGGAGGAGTCATGTGTTGCCCTGGGTAACATCCAGCCATATCTAGAACATCATTAACATTTTATTTAAATAAGTGTGTAACACAACATAATCTTTTACATTTAAAAGGTTTTTACCCAACACATTTTGGTGGCTCAGGCATGCCATTTTTTGTAAATATGGCCTCTTGTTTTTTAAAACCTCTGTCAATTTTTTTAACTTTTTCTCAATTAATTAGGTTATACTTAACTTTAGGGCTTTTAGAACACTGATGATAGATTTCTTAGTGCGAAAACGTTTTGTCTTGTGACCCTTTTTAAGGTATTTTAAAATATACCTTTTACAATAAATCTAGTATTTCTCCTTAATATAATTACTGATTTTGACACGTTTATGCAATTTTGGACACATTTTATGCCCTATAAAGCCAATTATGCATTTAGACCTATTTTATATTGTATACTTTTTTCCTGACATCATCCTGAACATAACGCAAAAAGTTGCAAGTCTCTAGGTGCTGTATTTAACAATCGGTTTATTCCGGTGTTTTAAGTTCTAGATGACCTGATCTGTTAAGTTACTTTCACACGTGCTGGTATATAAAAGAAATGTCTCAATAAAGCTGTTAGGTATTATCGCAAAAAATCAGAAATATTTTATTTTTGACAAATACGTACAGGAAACAATCTTTTGGGTAACTTTGTGAATATATCTCTTTCCTTCACCTAAAAGGTATCGATTTACGATTTTCCGCCCGTATAAATCGTCTCAAGATGAAATGGTAAAGCTGTGATATTCTTATCGGCATAAAAGTATATAGCCTGCACTTTTCAACTTTTTGTTCCTATTCAGAATATGTAAAAGACATTAGGCCTGGATCCCGCGTACCAAAAAAAGTTGATTATCAGCAAGCTGAAAATGTGTTAATAGCTTAACGGTGTCTAGTTGGACAAATTTTGATGTATGGCAACACTGGAACAGAGGAAGTTTTAATTGTGGAACGTGATTTTAATTGTGGAAGGTGTCATCCTGACAAGTTTATGATTGTGAAAACTAGCAGGTTATTTTTAAGTTTATTCAATAGCAAACTTTATATAATATATAGGCCCATCAGAATCAAACCCTGCTTAATCCAAAATTTTTCGATTTCCCTTTTTTTTACCCATTTTTAATGTTCAAGTATATATTAATCTACAGGCATAAGGTTCCGGCTCAGAATCTTCTAAATCCGCTTTAAAATACCAGTGCAATGTTGACGTTAGAATCAAACCCTGCTACGTCCATTACTTTATGAACAATAAAGCAACAGCGTAACCAGCATTATCGTAAGGTGGGTTACAATTGCTGGAGGATTTCTGGGGGTATAAAATACCGCCAGTTTAAGCTCAAAGTACATTCCAATGGGGTAAGGGGGTTGTAATCCTCAAACCCCCCTGGTTATAACCCTCAAACCCCCCTGGTTATGACACTGCGAATAAAGTACTTTTTTTTCTTGTAAATGTTGTATGTTTTCCTGTCAAAATGGTGCAATACCCACTTTTAGTGCATTAATTGCGCTTAAAAGCAGTTAAAAATGAGGAATTTGGGCAATATTATGTAGGCTTAGAATCAAAGTGCAAACAAAAAAAAATTTCTGAAAATGTAAGCGGCATGCAGAAAAATGACTCTATACTAAATTAGTGTGCCATTTTATGACATTTATTGATGCCCCTTTGATTGATACATGCCGGATACGTTTTGGAAAATTTACATTTTTAATGTGTTTTTAGTCTCCTAAAATTTTCAAAACACGGATCTAGCAGGTTTTGATTCTATAGGCCTCATATGAAAAAAAGAATGTGTCTGTACTTTGTACGCACGTAATAAGTTATACTTCTATTATATGATTTCAACGAAATAAATATACTTTAAACAGGTTATTTGTATTTTATTTAAAAATTAAACTAATTTTTACTTACTACTTTTCAAAAATTTTTATTAACACAATACCAAAAATAAAAAAAATAGAAAACATACGGATTCGAAGCAAGGACCACTCGATCTCCGGTCACACGCTCTACCACTGAGCTATACTCCCTTTGCTTTGACAGGTTACAAGATTTCTCATACATACTGACAAATTTAATAGACCAAGTGAAGTATACAGAAATACTTTAATATACTTACTAATATTATAAAATATCTTATTCCCGAGGAAGACAAATCCAAAGACACAAAAATTATAATAAATATATTTACTAAAAACACTAATAATATATTCTTTTCACGCACACTGTGACGAAGATGTAGCGACTAATACAATACTATCGGTATGCGCATGCGCCAGATATGTAAAAATTCACCCTCGTGCCTCAATAAGTATAACTTCAAAAATGTTTGTCCGGCCAATATGTGGGTCATTTTAATAAGTCCGACACGTAGAACATATCAAACGACAGGATTTATATTGGTGGTAAATAGCAGTCTGATTTTTGCATGAGAGTTTAATGAAAGGGTCACAAATCAATTGGAAGTTCTGTCCGATAAAATACATGGGACGTTTTCGTAGTCTGACGTCCGAAACCTGTAACCTGTTCCACAATTAAAACTTCCCCTGTTCCAGTGTTCCCGTACATCAAAGTTTGTCCGACTAGACACCGTAGCTATTAACAAATTTTCACCTTGCCATTAATAAACTTTTTTTTGAGACGCGGGATCCAGGCCTATATACTTTAAATTTAATTTATTATAATTTAAACTCTTCTGCTTCATGTATACTGTACATTGTATTGAAAAATGTATCGAGTATAATTTTCACTTTATACTTCTTTATCGCTCGTCCGGCAGAAAAGTGACACAACTCAAAAAGGATAATTCCAGTTAAATTGACTCCAAAAATCCTATACTTTTACCAGGAGAAGTGTCACATCGATGTCTACTTTCAACTTCGTAAAATGGCGGTAGTGGCATTATCCTTTGAGCGGTAAAATGAATATTTTTATTCCGGAACAATGACACTTTTGAGATTATGCTCTGAAGTTTAACGTGAACGTATCGTTATTTACCACGAAAACCATTGTATTTTGAGAGATTTCCTAGGTATTTTTCGTTAATGTTTAAAAAACTTCGTACTCCTTGTGCAGTGACCCCAAAAACCTCCGAATCATCTGTTTGCATGATGGGCTGTAGAGACACACAATATGGATTGTAGTGTATCTGTGTAATCTGTTTGAATCAATTTAGTATGGCAATCCCTCAAAACTCCAGATGACGCACAGTGTTGAAAATTGGTCAAAACGTGATCGAAACTAAATTTGTTTAAACTGTAAAAGTTATCTCGCTGACAGCTTAGAATATTTGAGGTATTATACCGTATAACGAGTATATTTCTAATAGGGGTCGTTTTTTTTAGTTTTTATCCCTTCATTAGGGGGTATTTTACTTAAAAAATATCGTTATACAGGGTGTTTAATTAAGAATGTTCAATCTTTGAGTTATAGATTCTAGACCTCAAAATATTAGGATTTAACCCAAATCACTTAAATAAAATGTAGCTCCTTACAGAGTTACAGGGTGTTTTATTTAAAAATTTAAAAACTATTTTTGCTCAGTGGTTTAAAACTTTTCGACGTATCCTTTTCGTACTTGGCAAAAAGTGTAGGTACTGTACACCCTATAAAATTATGTTAAACAAACATTTCTGGCTATTACCAGAGGCGTACGACAGGGGACAGTGAATGGTTGACCCTTCCCAAATTCTACGCCACTGGCGGAAATGCCATTTTAGTGCAATTTTTCGATTCTCCAATACTCTATGTAAATAACATACACTTTATTCGCAACGATAAAGTCATTAGTTTTCGAGATATTTGAAGTTAAACATGTAATGGCACAGATATTTGATTAATGGATTGTGCCGCTTAATTTTAAACTTCAAAAATCTCTAAAATCAATGATTTTATCGTTAAGACTGAAGAGTATATTTTTCATTCATAATGAGAAAATCCTTACTTTTCAAGATATGTATTTGAAATTAAAAATTAAGCAGCACAATACATTAATCAAAATATCTGTGTCGTTACTTGTTTAAGTTCAAATATTTCGAAAACTAATAATTTTATTGTTAGGAGTGAGGAGTATGTTATTTACATAGAGAGTATATTCTCTATTGAGGAATAACACTACTTCATCAAAACTAAAATCTCTTTTCGTAACCCTAACAAATAGCATGTGTTTGACATACTTGTAAACAATATGTACTAGTGCAATTATTAATATTCAGACAAATGCGCGCGACGCTCGATGCAAACTTATACTTTGTATTATATATTTTTTATTCCTTACATTGTAGTCTTTCATATAGTGAAGGATTTAATTTGGCACAAGATGGCACAATAAACGTAATATGCTGTCAAACATTAATTTTATCAAAAATTTGATAGGTTTATAGACAGCCGATTATATCAAAATCAAAATCACCTCTCAGTAAGTCTAACTATGCTATTCGAATCTTTAAAGTATGTACTTTTATCTCAAATAATTACTTTCATATTAGCTATCCACATAAACGAAGTAATAATTAAAGTAAAAGGCAGCCTCTGAGGATTTAAATTTGATGTATAAAATTATATTGAATTTTGTACTTTTGATCATTAATACATCTGGCCCTAACAAACATAAAAAATCAATTTTTGCTGAGAAGTTGCATCATGAGTAGTACAAACAAACTCCTTAATTTCGGCATTCTCAGATTTATTTTTTTTTTGTACTTACGATCACGTTTCCTTAAATTTTGAACACTGTGTGACGTGCCTTAGCATTAATCCTATGCACCAGAGGCTCCGGAGGTCGGCTCTGATGACGTATTCATGTTCAGCGACCCCAAAACCCACGAGTGACAAAATCTAGCCAGGCAAAATTTTATGCACTTTTGGATACATTTTATGCACTGTCAATGCAGTTATGAGTTTCCAGCTATTTTTCTATTATAGACTTTTTTCCTGACATCATCTGGAACACAATGCAATAAGTTTCAAGTCGACAGGTGCTATACTTAAAAACTAATTTGTTATTTCTAAAATACCCTTAAAACAATAATAAGATTTTGCCGATGACACGGTGATCCTTGCTAGTAGCATTGATTATAAACCACCCATGTGGGTGGTGGGTGGTAAACGTGGGCGGTTTATAATCAGTGGTATCCTTTCGCACCACGTAAATACAAAATGGGAAGAGGGCACAGAAATTAAGGCGAGAATAGAGCAGCATTTAACAATATGAAAAAACTCCTAATAAGCAAGGATTTGTCTCTACCTCTAAAATTACGTCTACTTAAATGCTACATTTTTCAGATCTTACTATGTGTGGAGGCATGGGCGCTGATAGAGACGCTCACGAAAAAACTAGAAGCATTCGAAATGTGGGCGTGCCGACGCATTATTGAATAGATATATAAAGAATGCGTCGAATATGTCACCAACATAGAAGTAATCCACATAATCGGAAAGGATAAAGGAATCGTGAGCACAATTAAAAAAAGAATGTGTGTGTGTACTTTGCACACGTAAGAAGTTATACTTCTATTATATGATTTCAATGAAATAAATATACCTTAAACAGTTTATCAACGAAAACAAGTCGTTTATAAATTCGCAAAAGTGTGTGTGTTATTGAGTTGCCGCTCCTGCAATACTCAGATCAGATTTATCGATGGATTTTTATGTAGTTTTTTCTTCTGAATCTAAATCTGAAAACGGCATTTCGATATTTCTAACCGTCTTCGAGATAATCGACCTCAAATTCTAAAATGTGACGTCACAATCGTTTTATTTTCTGCCGTTACACTACAAACCAGCTGAAATCGTTGCTTTTAAGTAGGCTAGTTTTTTAATCTCGATTTGTTAAGCAAAGCATAGGTTATTTATATTTGAGTTTGACACTTCGTGATTGTCAAACTAAATTTTAAATTAAGTATTAATAAAACATCAATGACATTTGATAGTGAATTTAATTATTATATAAAATAAATAAGATGTTCAAAAATACAATTTGAGTATATTTTCAAAGCAATAATTTATTAACAGCTTTAAAAAGGTTTATACGAGTATACGGCCTCCCCTTTATGATAAATGGACTGTTCCATTTGCTATGAAATTAAAAGATAGTCGGTTCGCTAAACTCGACACAACTGGCTAGTGAATTTAATAGGTAATTTTTTTGTTTTTTGCGAATTTTGCCAAAATTGGCAAAATTACTAATTATTTAGTAATTATTAACTAATTAGTAATCATTTTTTTTGCCCAATTGGCAAAATTATTGACTAAAATCACTAGCCAGTTGTGTCTCAGTTTAGCGAACCAACAGTATATGAAATTATATTGTTTGGTATAAAAAATTATGGTCTGATATGTGCAATTACATCCTTCTAATGGAAAAAATATTTGAAGATTGAATTTCCTCAAATTATGGATACCAACAACATTTTCATTTATAACTCTTTTATTTTTAATTTGGCGAAGAAAAGGTATTCTTCGTAAAAAGCTCTTCATGTTCTAAAATTTATGTTGCAACCATAATAAAATTTTATACGAGGTATATAAAAAATATGAACTTCTATCAAGAGTAAACTACCTTTATAGTTCATAACATTTAAATTAAAATGATATAATGTCACATTAAAACAAAATTATTAATTCTAAACTACTTTTCATAATAGCAATTTTCCATATTATGAATTAAAATACGTAAATAAACAAAGTTTTCCTTATGATAATGCTCAATTTTCAGCTTGTTTTTATTTTATTTAAATATTAAACCAATTTTAATGCTTACCACTTTCCAAAAATAAAAAAAAAAGAATAGGAATGATCCGGATTTGAACCCAAGACCTCTCAATCTCTAGCCGAATGCTATACCAATATGGTCCAAGAGCTGTGAGACATTTTTGAGTAGGTATTTTAGGCAACCTGAAAAATTTTCAGGTGACTCTTCCATGATAGCCTAATACAAAAATGCCGGTCTGGCTGGAGGGTAGCGGTTATTTTCCCCAAAAATCCCCCCCAAAGTTAAAAAAAGGGTAAAAATTGTTATTACAAAAAATATCATTGACGTGACTTTAAAGTAAATTTAAATATTCAAATATAAAGAAAATAAACAGGCCAGGCGATTTGAGGGCGATTTTAACTCTGCAAGATACTTGCATGGGCGCCCCAGGATTATTTTCAGGGGATGCATCTGAACTTCAGAAGATTTCATCTGAATCTGTACATGCTATTAACGAGTATAAAATTTTCAACTATACATGCAAAGCTATGCACATTCCTTCCGGACAGGGAAGTACAATTATTATTTTGACAGGGTATTTTTTAATATTAAAAATAAATATTCTAAAAAGACAGGTTTTTTTTTGGTGAAATTTTCCAACTGCCATGTGATCGAACAAATTACGCGTGCATATAAATGAAAAGCGCTATAGGTAAGCAGCAGTGTGAGAAAGAGCGTATACCGGTAGCTGTTTGCGTTCTCTGTTGTACCTGAGCGAGTCCGTTCGCTCTAGAAAAATCACGTGACCTGGCGATCCCATGTTGTTGTGCCTCGAAACGTTACGAGTAATTATTATATATTATAGTTTTTTAAGTAACTTTTTCTTAATTAAAGGAAAATAATACGTACTATACAATAGATTTTGCAAATATGATAGAAAAAGACAGATTTATTATTATAAATATATAGGTAGAAAAGTATAAAAGTATAAACTAAATTAATTCTGTGTCCGAATCCTGTACTTCTTCAAACTCCTCATCTGAGCTTAAATATTCACTGTCTACTTCTTCGTCAGACTCCCCTCGAGACTCCTCTTCTACAAAAATTAATTAGCGATAATTTAATTGAATTAAACAAACTGGAACATGAAGTAAAAACCACTTCTATGTAAAAGGTATATTTACTAAAAATTTTTAGAATCCCAATAGTTTCAATAAAATGAGTTCATCAGAACGTTTTCAAACCTATCGGTCCATTATCAGTGAATTTGAATACTTGCAAAATAGCCCCAGAACCAAACAATGGTTGTGATTATAAATAAATCTACATTATGTTAAAATAAATTTAAAATACGCCGATGTTCAGGGATTAAACCTCTGGGAACATGGTGAAACTCTACCCGAGGACCCAATCAACCATCTTCGGTCAACGATGACTACTAAGTAAGACATAATGTAGATTTATTTATAATCACAACCATTGTTTGGTTCTGGGGCTATTTTGCAAGTATTCAAATTCACTGATAATGGACCGATAGGTTTGAAAACGTTCTGATGAACTCATTTTATTGAATCCATTGGGATTCTAAAAATTTTTAGTAAATATACCTTTTACATAGAAGTGGTTTTTACTTCATGTTCCAGTTTGTTTAACTATAAGGTATACAGCCAGCCCAGGGAACTACCCCTTTTTAGTTTAATTGAATTACTACGTATTCTTTGTCCTTTTATACGGAGTCGAAGCCTGGACAATCACGGGCGCATCTGAAGAAAGACTTGCCATTGTTGAGATGTGCTGTTATTGAATAATGTAAAAAATATCATGAACACAACACGTAACAAACACGGAAACATTAAGAAAGATGAAAAAGGCAAAAGAAATACTCAACACTATAAAGGAAAGAAAAATGAGCCAAAATAAATATTCATTCTCTTCTTCTTCGTGAGACTCCCCTCGAGACTCAGATTCCTCTTCTACCTGATCTGTAAATAGTTGTAAATATGTATTTAGAATTAATTAAAAACTAATGTATAACTAATACTTAATACTTTTCCTTATATTATAAATTACATCACGTTTTTTATTTCTTAGTATATGACCAAAGTAGCTCATTTTTCTTTCCTTCATAGTGTTGAGTATTTTTTTGACTTTTTATCTTTATTAATATTTCCGTGTTTGTTACGTGTTGCGTCCATATTTTTTACATTATTCGATAACACCACATCTCAACAATGGCAAGTCTATCTTCAGATGCGCCCGTGATTCTCCAGGCTTCGACTCCGTATAAAAGGACAGAAAATACGTAGCAACTCAACAATTATACCTGTTCGTCCCAAGAAAATAGCCGCAACTATTTTCTCCACTCGAACGCACACTGTCCACGCTGCGCTCAAAGCCACCTCCTGACCGCCGACGAGGGACGCAGGTTCGCCTGTCGTTGTACAATGGTTTCTAGGGAGACTGGTCGAGAGCAAAGCACGGACAGTACACGTAAATGTCTATGGAACCAACAACAATCCATCAAACTTTCTTCTCTGTTGACTTCTTAGCCTTCTGGACACCACCGTCCGGCATAACCCAGGATCCAAGAACACCAGGACACTTCGCTTGCCCCAGTGTGTTTTTCGGACTGTTTGCTTTTGCTGCCAACACTACACATTCACTACAAACCCTGAAGAGGACAAAATCCTAAACGGGGAAGCACATTGAACGCATTTCTTCTAAGCATTTTCTAGACAAGCAAATCAAACAATGTGATGATGTAGCAACTCAATTAATTAATCACTAATTAATTTTTAATTAACTCTAAATACATATTACAACTATTTACAGATCATGTAGAAGAGGAATCTGAGTCTCAAGAGGAGTCTGACGAAGAAGAAGACAGTGAATATTTAAGCTCAGATGAGGAGTTTGAAGAAGAAGTACAAGATTCGGACACAGAATCAATTTAGTTTATACTTTTATACTTTTCTACTATAACTTTATAATAATAAATCTGTCTTTTTCTATCATATTTGCAAAATCTATTGTATAGTACGTATTATTTTCCTTTAATTAAGAAAAAGTTACTTAAAAAACTATAATATATAATAATTACTCTAACGTTTCGAGGCACAACAACATAGGATCGCCAGGTCACGTGATTTTTCTCGAGCGAACGGACTCGCTCAGGTACAACAGAGGACGCAAACAGCTATCGGTATACGCTCTTTCTCACACTCCTGTTTACCTATAGCGCTTTTCATTTATATGCACGCGTAATTTGTTCGATCACATGGCAGTTGGAAAATTTCACCAAAAGAAACCTGTCTTTTTAGAATATTTATTTTTAATATTAAAAAATACCCTGTCAAAATAATAATTGTACTTCCCTGTCCTGAAGGAATGTACATAGCTTTGAATGTATAGTTGTATATTTTATACTCGTTAATAGTATGTACAGATTCAGATGAAATCTTCTGAAGTTCAGATGCATCCCCTGAAAATAATCCTGGGGCGCCCATGCAAGTATCTTGCAGAGTTAAAGTCGCCCTCAAATCGCCTGGCCTGTTTATTTTCTTTATATTTGAATATTTAAATTTACTTTAAAGTCACGTCAATGATATTTTGTGTAATAACAATTTTTACCCTTTTTGTAACTTTGGGGGGGAGTTTTGGGGAAAATAACCGCTACCCTCCAGCCAGACCGGCATTTTTGTATTAGACTATCATGGAAGAGTTACCTGAAAAATTTTCAGGTTGCCTAAAATACCTACTCAAAAATGTCTCACAGCTCTTATACTAATAAGGCTACGAGGTCTGTGTATACATAGTCTCGGATATAATGACAATTCACGATAACAAACAGACGAAGTGAAGTATAATAAAAATATAAATGTTTTAATAATGCTTATATTACTCCCGAGGAAGAAAAACAAAGACACAAAAATTATAATAAATATATTTACTAAAAACACTAATAGGCCAGGAACCGAAGCTATTCACCTCGCAATTTTTACAGAATGGATCCATTTGCTTGAAAATTTGAGAATAAGTAGTGGGTAGTCCAAGGATCAAAATCTATATGATGCCGAAAGGAGCTTTTACCATGGGGGTGGTTGCCATCCCATATCAGGGGTGGAAATTTTTTATTATATTTTGACCACAAAAGTTGGTAAAAACATTCATTCTAAGCAAAAAATGTTTTATACATTTTTTGATAAAATTAATAGTTTTCGATTCATTCGCTATCGAAAGTGTTAGTTTTATATCGAAAAAATCAATGTTTTTCGATATACTCATTTACGATTCACTCAATTTTTGCCGTAGAAAAAAATTTTTAAAACCAAGTTCTTTGGAATTAAATAACCTACAATTTTATATTAATACATTTTTTCGTATCTCTGATGCTAATCTTTCTATTTTGAAGAAAATAGCATTTTTACCAAACTACAAAAATTTGTTATTCGCTTTTAACTCCAGTTTTTTTAAAACTAATCATTATAAGCTAGTCAAACTTCTACAATCTATTAATAATACATAAATAAATAAGAATGAATAAGGCCAGAGACTAAAAACACCGTTAACTTACATTATTATGCTTCCAATTGGTTTCCCCCTTTTTGATTTTCAAAAACATATATTTATTTTTTAAACGTAACTTTTTATTTTTTACTTTAGAAAGTTTGGTGAAAAAGAATTTTGTAGGTTTTTACAAGGTTTTTATAAGCCTATTAATATTAAATATTTTTAAAGTCCTCAGTCGCAAAAAGAGGTGAATTTGAAAGGGTTGGTAAAGGTGGTTTTTGCATGTTATTACAAGTTTTAATTTTCAATAGCTCACTCAATTCTTGCCGTAGAAGAAATTTTTCCAAACCAAATTCTTGGGAACTAAATAGGCTACAATTTTATATTTAAACATTTTTTCTTATATCTGATGCTAATCTTGCTATTCTGAAGAAAATGCCATTTTTTCCAAACTACAAAAATTCGTTATTCTCTTTTAACTCCATTTTTTTAAACTAATCATTCTAAGCCCGTCAAACTTCTAGAACCTGTTAATAATATATAAATAAAAAAGACCAATTAAGGTCAATGACTAATTTCAATTAGGATGGTGATAGTGGGTTGCTTCCGAACACTTTTTCGCTGAAAAAAATGGTGACTAATATTCTTTTAATTAGTCACTTAATTGTTGAGCTAAAGACTTTTTATTATCTCTGGAGAAAGACATTTTTAAATACTTTAATTTAGTTAGAACAAATTGTCCTCAAAAATGCATAGTTTTCCCGTCTTTTGACTTTGAAACTACAATATTTAGCATTTGACGAAGAGGAGCCAACATATAATAAAGTATAGCTCGATTACTATTGGTCTTAAAGAAAATTAAAAAAAAACGTTTTGTTTAATTTTTTAAAAGGTACATTTTTGTTAAGTAAAGTTGTATTGATAAAACGAAAACTTTTAGAGTTATTAGCAGAAAACTTTTATTAGCATTGATTTTTTCGATATGAAAATAACACTTTCGATAGCGAATTAATCGAAAACTATCAATTTTAACAAGAAAATGTATAGAACGTTTTTTGCTTAAAATGAACGTTTTTACCAACTTTTGTGGTCAAAATATAATAAAAAAATTTCACCACCGATATGGGGTGGCAACCACCCCCATGGTAAAAGCGCCTTTCGACATCATATAGATTTTGATCCTTGGACTATCCACTACCTATTCTCAAGTTTTCAAGCAAATCGATCCATTCTGTAAAAATTGCGAGGTTTTGTCCTATTTTAAGCTTCATTACTTGAATTATAATATATTCTTTTCACACCTTTTTTTGCACTGATATATCTGTACATAACTTGATTTAGCAACAACTTACGCCATACTGTCTGTGTGCGCATGCGCGCAGTATAATAAAAATTCACTCCCAATCGCGCCTAAAGAAGTATAACTTCAATAAAAAAAAAACTTGAATATCTAGGGCACATATTGAGATACGATAAGTACCGTCTACCGCAATTGATTTATCTACGGGAACATAGACAGTAAGCGAGGGCCAGGCAGGAGAAGACACACGTGGCTCCAAAATCTTGAAGTGGTTCGGGCTCACATCAGTCGAACTTTTCATTAGTGCCGTAAGCAAGATCAGAATTGCCATGTTAATAACCAACGTTGGCAACGGACACGGCACTTAACCTTTCGATGACCAACCTTTTTTTGTTACACGGATGACCAACGGGGGTAGAAAATTACCCCAGGTCAAAAATGACCTGGAATGAATGTTTTCAGCATTTAAATCTTCATCTAACAATACATCCTCGTTTTCTGATATTATTTCATCTTCTATATCATCATAAAAATCGCTAGCAGTAACAATTTCCTGTAACTTAGCCTCAGTAAGATATTTGCGGGCCATATCTTATATGTACACAAAATACTATAATAATATACGCCAAGAAATAATAATAATGACTAACTGTAGCAGACAGGAATGTCATGATTCGTACATAAGAGGCACCACAGTCTAAAAATAGATTTTGATAAGGCGCAGTGTAAAACTACTTGGAATTCCACATAATAGACGGTATTTTACTAAACATCAACTTCAGAATATATTTGTTATTGGTAAAATATGGGGATTTTTTTTTATTTCAAAATATGAGGATATCTAGAATGATATTAAAGTCAAATAAAAAAATAATGAGTTAAAAATTGAAAATACTTTTGAATTTATTAAAGAAAACATACGCTGGGGTCCAAATTTACCCCCTTGGTCATCCGAAGGTTAAAGAAGAAGTCAAAGAAGAATTAATAATTAGTCAACCACGACCAGATTTCGGTGGTATAAACACAGCTTACATTTTTAATAAAAAATAGATTTTTTAATCTTATAATTTTTATTTATTTATTTATTTATTTAATCAGTTAAGCCCATTCGTACCTTTCGGTGTTGGGCTGTTTACAACTAGTTCAATATCTACATTTCAATACATTTTAATAATTATACAAAACTTTTATTTTAACAATACAATTTTAATAAATATAAATTACTTATTTGACCCATTTTTCTGTCCATATGTTTTAATCTTGTGTTGCTTCTTTGATACCTCTTTTCCATGCTGTTCTATTTTGAGCCAATTGTTTTGCCATACTCCATTGCAGTCCTCTCTTCTCTGCTTCTTGTCTAACTTGTTCTTCCCATCTCATTCTTGGGCGACCTACTTTATTTTTTCCTTGTACTCTGACTTCATATACTTTTTTCGTTATTCTTGTGTCGTTTAGTCTGTGGATGTGGCCCAACCATCCTAACTGTCGTTCCCCTATAATTGTCTCTATGGGTTTTATCTTTAGAGCTTGAGTTATTTTGTCGTTTCTTATTTTGTCTCTTCGTGTGACCCCTTCTATTTTTCTCAAGAATCTCATCTCTGTAGCTTTGATTTTTCTTTTGTTGTTCTTTGTTAGCGTCCACGACTCACTCCCATAGACGATTGATGGTCGAACCACTTTTTGGTACACTTGTGTTTTGACTTCTTTTGGTACCTCTTTCTTTCCAAAGAACGAATTTCTTAATGTATTATAAATTGTCCCTGCTTTTCCTATTTTATTGTTTATTTCTTTGTCTATTTTACCATCTTCTTCAATAATTGTAGCTAAGTAGTTGTAGCTGTTTACTTGTTCCAAAACTTGTCCTTCTACCTTAATTTTTATCACTTTTTTGTAGTTGCCATAACCATTGTTTTACTTTTATCTGTGTTTATTTCCATGTTCATTTTTCTTAGTTCTTTTATATAAGTGTTTATTATTTGTTGCAGTTTCTCTTCCGTGTCAGCTAACAATACCATATCATCTGCAAATAGTAATTCTTGTATTTGTACATTGTTCATTTTCCATTTTCCCAATATCATGTCTTTAGATTTCTCCTTGCATTGCTTTATTGCGTCATCTAGTACCATTGAGAAAAGTAATGGACTTAGTACACAGCCTTGTTTTAGTCCTATCTTTGCCTGGAATTCATCAGATTCTTGATTGTGAGTCCTTATTTTTATTTTATTATTTTTATATAAGGCTTTAGTTATTTCTATCATATCCTTTTCTATTCCATTTTTCTTTAAACATTTCCATATATCTTCCCTCCTTATTCTATCAAAAGCTTTTTTCAGATCAATAAAGCATATGTGTATCTCTTTGCCTTTCATCAACAGTTTTTCTCCTATTTGTCTCAATATGAATATCAGATCTTGGGTACTCCTTCCTTTTCTGAAGCCATGCTGGGATTCTTCTAGTTTTATTTCTAGTTTTTCCCTTAGCCTTTTTTCAATTATTCTATTGAATATTTTGGCAGGGACGCTTGTCAATGTAATACCCCTATAATTTTCGCAATTTCTTGCGTCTCCTTTCTTAAACAGTGGTACTATTATATCTGTTTTCCAATCAGATGGTATTTCCTTTGCTGTGATTATTTCATTTAGTAGTTCTCGGAATTTTTCTTTTGAATTTTCACTCATGTACTTTAACATTTCAGCTGTGATTTCATCTTGGCCTGGAGATTTTCCCAATTTTAATTTGTCAATGGCTTCTGCAATTTCCTCTTTTGTTATTTGCTGCATTTCCTCTGTATTTTCGATCATGTCTTCCTCTCTTTCATGTTGATATTGTTTCCATTCTGTTAGTTCTTCAAAGTACTGCTTCCATCTTTGCATTATTTCTCTTTCTGTAGTTAATATATTTCCTTCTTTATCTCTTATGTTTCTTAATCTATGTGTTTTCTTTTGTCTTAGCTGTTTCAATGTACCATAGAACAATTTTTGGTTATTAAAATAGTGTTCATTCATTTTGTGTCCAAAATCTTCGCAAGACTTCTTTTTTGCCGTTTTAATTTCTTGTTTAATGTCGTTTCTGGCCATTTTATATTTTTCGAAATCGTCCTCCGATTTGGTTTTTAGATACATTTTCCATACTTTTTTCTTTTCTTTCACTTTACGTTGTATTTCCGCTGTCCACCATTTACTTTTCTTCGAATATGTTTGTGATTTTAGTTGTTCCGCATACTTCTTTTGCTGTTTTCGATATGATTTCCTTAAATTGCTTCCATTTATTTTCTATTCCTGTGTTAATTGCCTTTATAGTCTCGAACTGTTTGGTTAACTTCTTCTGGTATTCCTCTTTACTATCTATTTCTCTTAGTTTGTAGCTTTTTATTTTTTCTTTAGTTATCTTCTTTCTTTTTTCTGTTGTGTTATGTGTGTACACCCTTAGTTCCATTATAAGCAAGTAATGGTCACTGCTTATTTCAGCCTCTCTTTTTACCTTTACGTCTTTTATCATCTTTAGGTCTTTTCTTTTTATTAGGAAATAGTCTATTATGGATTTTTCTTTTCTCGATGAGATTTCTCTAGTATATTTGTGTATGTCTTTGTGCATAAATTTTGAATTCGTTATAACCATATCATTTGCTATACATAGATCTATGATTCTGTTTCCGTTATCATTTTTCATTTCTTCTCCATGTTGCCCTAAGTATCGTTCAATCCCTTTATTGTCTCTTCCCACCCTACCATTTAGGTCTCCCATTAATATAATGTTTTCTCCTTCGTTGCCCATCTCTGCTTGTAATATTTCAAAGAATTCATCTTTTTCCTCTTTTTTGGCATTATGATTTGGCCCATATGCTACGATTATGCTGGTTATATTTGTATTATCTAGTTGTACTTCCACTACCAATAATCTTTCGTTTATATATCTTTTACCTATTATGTTATTTGTCTTTTCTGTTTTTACTATTAGGCCTACACCTCCCGCGCCCCATTCTTTTAAGTCAACTCCTGACCAATATAAGCGGTAATCATCATTTAGATCTACTATTCCTCTACCTTTCTTTTTTATTTCAGTTACTCCCAAGTAGTCTATATTTTGTAGTTTCATCTCTTCAATTATTTCCTCTTCTTTACCGTTAATACCTCGCACGTTCCATGTAGCCATTTTTATGATTTCCTTTTCATTTTCCTTATGTTCCGTATTTTTTTATATCTCACCATTTTTGTTCCTCGCTATATTTGTAGCTTCATATATATTTTTATTCGTGTCCATTTTATTTGCCAGGTTCGTTGTGTTTGTTTTCATGTCGCTTTCAATTTCTGCTATTCGTTTTTTGGATTTATTACTTCTAGTTTTTTCATAGTCTTATTCCATTTCCATATCTCGCCATTTATACTTATTTTATTGTATCCAATTTTCACCTTATTTCCTTTTAATTCTTCTTCTTTTGCCATTTTTCTTATTTGCTTGTTTTTCTCACGCTCCTTTGTTGTCATGTCATGATTTATGTATACCTTTTCCTGCTGCAGTTCTTTTAATTTGTATTTGTTTTTCATGATTTGTTCTTTTTCGTCTTCATTATTTATTTCAATTATGCATACTTTTCTTCCTATTTTATGAGCTGTTTTTACATTAATATTTATCTGTAGAGTGTTTTTTATTATGTTCTCCACGAATTGTTTAAGTTCTGTTTTATTTTCTGTCTCAATTTCAATTCCTGACATCACTATATTATCTTTCCTTTTCTCTCTCTCTAGCCATTCAATTCTATCATTTGTTTCCTCTAGCTTCTCTTTTATATCTTTATTTTCTTCTTTTAGTGTTTGATTTTCTTGTCTCAATATCTTATTTTCTTCTCTTATCATTTTTATATCTTCACTGGTTTTGTCACTCTGCTTTTTGAGCTCGAGAATACTTTTGAATTTATTAAAGAAAACATACGCTGGGGTCCAAATTTACCCCCTTGGTCATCCGAAGGTTAAAGAAGAAGTCAAAGAAGAAATAATAATTAGTCAACTACGACCAGATTGCGGTGGTATAAACCCAGATTAGATTTTTAATAAAAAAATAGATTTTTTAGTCTTATAATATTCCCTTTAATTATTTTGCTTAGTCTAAACAAAAACATACAAATTTGTTTTAACTTGGTTTGAAAGCTCCCTCACTATAATAATGTCTATTAATTTCACATTCATAATTCAATTGATGCAAAATGTATAATGTACTTAAACTTGTATTAGATTTAATCTACCATTTCATTGACACTGATTAATTCAATTTACACAAAGATTAATGTTAACATTGTTAATGATACTAACGCATATTTTCTCCATTTCATTAGTCCGGGAGCTGAAATATGTGTTTACTTTAAGATAAACATTAATTTTTTTATAAAATGGATTATAGATTTTATACTCATACTGGAGTTGTTGGATATAATTATAAATTTGTCAATTCTTCTTCTACTTTTTTCGGCATCATAACCCTGAATGGGTATTTGCCTGTCTAGCTACATCCTTTCATTTAGACCTCTCTTGTGCCCTTCTCTTCCATTGTCTTATATTCATGGTTTTTCAGGTCGTCTTCCACGTCATCCAACCATCTCGTCCTGGGCCTTCCCTTTTTTGTACCTTCCTACTGGCTTCCATTATAGTATTTTCTTAGTCTTTTTTGTATCTGCTTATCGCTGAACAGGTCTCAACCATGACAGTCTTTGACTGTTCACAAATCTTACAATATCATACCCTTTATTCAGTTCGTTGACCTCGTCGTTTCTCCTGATTCTCTATGTGCTGTCTGCCTCTTGCACCGGGCCATATACCTTTCTCAATATCTTTCTCTCGAATGGTCTGAGTTGGGCTTTATCTTTTTTCGACATTACCCAGCTTCCACAACTATAGGTTACTATTAGATAGTTATTTTGGTTCTTTCGTCTAATAACTTCGATGTCATCAATCTATTATTAGCATAGTATGTACTATTTTCACTGGAAATTCGTCCATTAATTTCGCTACTTCGGAAGGAGTATCCGTGTTGACGCATTCCCTCTTCATACCCCACTAGACGAAACAGAAGGAGAAGTGGCACGGAGAGCGTATCTAAGGCGAGGAAGAGAATCATAAGATCAGTTATTCCTAACGTGTTGAATTATGAATAGCTCAGTGGCAGAGATAGGTAGGCGCCGCAGTATTGACGTGGCGTTCCACCGGAACCGTTACCGCAATGAGCGATAGTAATCATGGACAAGTGACTTTGTGTCGCTGTTTAATGTTATCGGATTGAAGTGAAATGAAATGGCTCCGAGTCTGAATATGTAGATTGGTCGATTCCGTGTAGCGGGAGTGCTACTGTATATTTATATTCTGTTGTGTATTGTATCATGTTAATGTTACTATTATGTTTTGATGATAGTAATGAGTATAATGTTATTTTTCCTTATTTATTTTGAACTGTACATAAATATGGTAAATATATTTACTTTGTTTTTACCCTGTGTTTTACTGAGTCTGTCGTCCTAAAAGAGCTACCCGTTACAAAATGGCGCCCAAGCAAGATTGATGCCGAGAAGGGTTGGTACACAACACAATAACTCCAAGAATGTTGTCTTCTTGAAAGAGCTACCCGTTACAAGGGTTCTTTTGATGGCTATGCACTTAGTTTCTGTTTCGTTTATTTTAAGCCCTGTTTTTTGTGCTTTAGGATCAATTTCCTTGAACGTTTCCATTAGTCCTGTCTTGCTTCTACTACTAATGGCGACATCGTCTGCATGTACAATAATTTTATTGTTTTGGTATTTATGACTGCCTCAAGAACTAGGTTAAACAGCATAGTTGAAAGTGCGTTTCCCTGTCGTACCCCCATGTTGATGTCAAACATAGGAGACAGTTCTCCATCTACTCTAACTGCGGCTTTTGAACCCCGCAACGTTATTTTTATGAGGCTGATAAATTTTTTTGTATACCTAGATAACGGAGCTCTTCCAGCATTTCGTCTCTCTTCACATTATCAAAAGCCTGTTTAAAGTCTATATACATAATATTATATAGTTCTGTATTGTATTCATAAGATTTTTCTTGTATCGTTCTTAGTATGAATATATTGTATTTAGTAGCTCTATTTGGTCTGAATCCATTTTGATAATAATGATATTTTTGGAGTATTCTGACAATCTATTGTAGATAATGCCAGAAAGGATTTTGTGTATTACATTAATTTGAGGCGCTCAGAGCAACAGTGCAGAATGCATTCGTATTTCCATTATGCTTATGGGATGGGGCTACAAATTATGTAGCTCCGTTTAGCCACATATGCAGGGAGGTTGTGTACACCCTTGTTAATCGGAAGATTTAATGTTGCTGCTTTTATTGATGTTCGAGCATAGACACAAAGCTATTGAAGGATACAAGCTATTGAAGGACCTTAGGCAAAGGTTTAGAGGAGAGTATCTTGGTCAATTAAGATTATGGTCCAAAAGGAACCTCAACCACTAAGTTAAAATGTGGGAGGTAGTTTTCGTGGTAAACGACCAAGACAAACGTATTAGTTGGCCTATTGGCCGTGTGATAGAGATTCTTCCGGGAAAGGATGGTCAGATTCGATTAGTTAGAGTCGTTACTGAAAGAGGACAATTTCTCAGACCCATCCAGCGTCTTTACCCGTTAGAATTCCCAACAGATTGGGGTCAGATGCCAGGTGACGACATCAGTGGGGAGTCAAGTAACAGCCAGGGACCGCCTTCAGAGAATGTGTGCGAAAGTTCGGGAGTTGCTATGGCCGAGAGTGTCGCGGAGCCGGGAGTGTCCAAAAGCAGAGTACCCGAAGCGAGAATAAGTGTGACGCGAAGCGGGCGTAAAGTCAAGACCCCGCTGCGATATACGAGATAGACTCGGTTTTTATTTTTGTATTTTGTTACTGTTGTATTGATGATCATGGTATTTCGATGTCTCTATTAATTGTGTGAGCCATGTTCATCTTTGTGTAACCAAAAGATAATGTCTCAGGTGGGAGAATGTTCGAGCCATTTTAAATATTATATTAAGTGTTGCTTGTTTTGTGTGCACCCTGTATACAAAACCGTTAGTTATTGAGAATTGTTAAAAGCGCTGGGTAGTGAATATTTTCGTAATATGGGCACATCAACATTCTTCCACTAATCGGTTTGTTTTGATAATAATTACGTCAGATACATATCATATTGTTTTGTTGAATCAGCAGAATCGCTTATATGATGGGAAGAATTTACCCTTGAAATGTGTAACGAGAATTTCGAAAAGTTAGTGTCGTATGAGTATGTGAACAGATAAGACAAGATACCGAACGAAGAGTATCGGAAATATTTCCGTGTCGGTCGGTAAAATATAAGTAAGTTCCGAAGATACTGTAATGCACGTCGAAATTCCGGATTACGGTACAAACACTTTAATTATACGCGGTGTGTTATGTAGTTATCCAATTTAGAGATATACTGTTTATTTTTCGCTTTAATATTTTGCAAGCTGTTAACTCTTTTGACTTAAAGCTAATTAGAGAAGATAGAAATACAAAGGCTTTTATTTAAACTCGAATCTCGGGGGTTTGTTTTAAAATCGAGTAGATTTTTAGAGGACCCCACAATTAATATAATAATCTAAAAATGCTCAATTTGTTGCTTAGGCCACTGTTGCTTTTTGCGTCTCATTTAGCAATGTAATGTTAATGATCTCTCTTTCCTATGGCGCTACAGCTCAAGTCGGGCCCTGGCCTTCCCCGGCATCCGCCTCCAAATATCTCTATCTCTGGCTGCTCTGCTTCAGTAGCCCACCCTCAATATCTTTTTAGCGTCGGTTCTCACTTCGTCTATCCACTTCTTCCTTGGTCTTCCTACTGGCCGACGTCCCACCATAATTCCGCTAAGCGTTCTACTAGGTTTTCTGTCGTTATCCATTCTTATAAGGTGACCTCCCCAGCGCAATCTTTGTATTTTTGCATAACTTGCTATAGAGGGTTCTTTGTAATATTGGTATAATTCGTGGTTGAACCGTATTCTCCATACACCATTGTCGTAAATGGGTCCCAGTATCCTCAATCATATCTTTATTTCAAAAGTATTCATAAGGTTTATTGTCTTTTCAGTCGTGATCCTCATTTCTTCACCATATGTTGCAATTATGGTGTTGCTGTTAATGCTGATGATACTAACCCATATTTTCTTCATTTCATTAGTCCGGGAGCTGAAACATGTGTTTACTTTAAAAACGTTAATTTTTTATAAAATGAAATATAAATTTTAAAATCCTACTGGAGTTGTTAGATAGAATCTTCTTCATCTCTCTCTTTTCCCAATTTCTCATATAATAAGTCTAAATCCCTTCTCTACACACTCAAATCTATCAAAAATAAGATTCAAAACCACCACCTCATCTCCAGAAAAGCAGATAAGGGCAACTGCCTTGTTATTTTAGACCAACAAATATACATTGACAAAGTCACCTCTTTCCTAGACAACAATAATTTTACTCTTCTTCCCGTTGATCCCTCTAAATCGTTTGTTTCGAAAATGAAAACCAATTTAAAACAATTTATTGATTTCTTTTCTGAATTTGAAGCACCATATACTAAAATTCCATCAAATCCACTCACCCCCAGGTTATACGGTTTACCAAAGATACACAAAGTTGACATTCCTATTCGTCCCGTTGTCAGCTTCATTAACACTCCAGTTTCTATTTTATCTAAATTCATTCTTAACACCATTAAAAACTTTATCAATTTTACCCCACAGTTTACTGTTTTGAATTCTCGCCAATTAGTTGAAAAACTTCAACTTGTCAATCTTAATCCAAATATTGTTATGCTTTCTTTTGATGTTAGCAATTTATTTACTTCAGTACCAAAAAATGAATCGATTACTCTGGTTAATTCACTCCTTTTAAATAATTCTGTCACTTCCACCACCACTTCGTCTATTATAAACATTCTCAAAATTTGTCTATCTCAAGATTACTTTGTTTTTAATAACAACTTTTACCAACAACCTGACGATTTAGCAATGGGTAGTTGCTTATCCCCTTTCTTAGCTGATGTTTTTATGGATCATTTAGAATCCAACTATATCATAAAAAATCCAGAGATCTTACACTGGTTCCGTTATGTTGATGACATTTTAGTCCTCATTTCTGGTAAATCTGATTCAGCTCACAACTTACTTCACAAAATTAATCAAATCCATCCTAAAATCACCTTTACCATGGAACTAGAATCTTCTAACTCCATTAACTTTCTGGATATATCTATTACCAGACTACATGACCACTTCAACTTTGGTATCTACCGTAAACCAACACAGACAGATCATGTTATTCATTCTATTTCTAATCACCCTTTATCATATAAACTCTCTGCCTTTCGCAGTTTTATACATAGATTAAACTCTATTCCTTTATCCATAAATGAATTCAACAAAGAGTTGAACATTATCAAACAGATTGCAGTCAACAATGGTTATGACCCAGACATCATCAATAAACTTCAACAAAAAAGAGAACTCAAGTTACTCCAACAATCCGCTTTCTCTACATCATCCACAACTACTCCCATCTATGCCTCCTTACCATTCAATAACTCCAAATTACCTGAAAGAGTCAAACATATCATTTCCAATTCTTGTGACAACATAAAAATCTCTTTCAAAGTTAATAATACTCTCAGCAAAAGTTTAACTAATACCAAAGATCCTATCCATCATTATATGAACCGGAGTGGGGTATACAGACTCTCTTGTTCAGATTGTGATGCCACCTACATCGGCAGAACTTACAGATCCTTTTCTACCCGATCTGCAGAACACAGCAAGAGAGATACCACTTCAGCCTTTTCACACCATTTAAAAGTCAATAAACATGAACTTAAGATTCCTGAAGGTGTCCAGTTGATACACAATATTCAACAAAAAAATACACTCCGTTTAGACTTATACGAAGATTTGGAGATTGTCAAGGACCTGAAGAAGAGTCCCAACTGTATCAATAGACAAACATCCCTTAACCGCAATTTTGTCCCCATTCACCGTCAATTATTCTCATAATTCCTATTATTTTCAACTTCCTCTTTTTATCCTATTCTTTCTCCTTTTTTAACTTACTCTTCCCCCTTTTTTCAAAATTTTTTTCTCTTTCCTTCACTGCTTCCAAACTCCTTTACCCAACTAACATTATTAACTACATGAACCCTATTAACCATCACCTCATTAATTCACCCTACTATCTTTTCACTTCTTTTTCATTTCATTACTTCATTCAGTTTAAATTCCACACCCCATCTTTTCTTTATCCCTCTCTTTCCCTTAAAATTCTTGTCTTTATACCTTACACCACAGCCCTCTACTTTTTGTCTTTGACTTTTTCCAAGTAATTTTTACCTCTCCAACTAACATCCCATCATTTAATTTCAGTTCTCACATTCAAATCCATTATTACTACAATTAAATTATATCAATATTCTTTTTTCTTACTTTGGTTTTATTTTATTCAGTACATTTTCAATATTAATTTCATTTTAATTTCATTCTTTTATCAACTGGACTCAGCTATAATCATACATTTATTTATCTTTAACTTCACATACCCTCACTTTGTCACAAGAATTCTCTCAAAATTTTTTAAAATAAAATAAAACATCTCATAATAATTACAATCCTCTTCATTTACATATTGCACACTTTAAGTATTTGACTGTATCCTAACTCAAATCCATTATTTACAAAAAAAATTTCCATTTATTTTTAAATAACAATATTTTCCTTTTACATATACAACCACCAATACAATATAGACTTGATTAACTTGCCTACCAATTTATTCTTTTTGTACAATAACATTCCAACTAATACTTATTCTTTCTCTTCTCTCACCATCATATTTTTTATCTTTTTATCATTATTGACAGCAGCTTAACTTTCTTTCTATCAATTTGATCAATCTAATGTTATAGTATACAGTCAACATAAATAATCTTATATTCTAAATTAATTTGTATATCACAATTTTCTTTTCAAAAACCAATAGATTTAAAAATGTTAGACATTTTCAGATATTAAAATCTTTATCATTTGTTTTAGGTCATGACCTTTTGGTTAATAAACACTGAAAAATCGACTACCTTTTTCTCTACTGTCAATGTCACTTCAAACAGTTCCTTACACACTTTTGACACTTTATAGTCAAAGTTGACCTAAGATGGTTGATTGAGTTTTTTGTAGGGTTTCACCATGTTCCCGTAGGTTATATCCTGTAACATCGGCGTTTAGCCTGTTTAATATTATTTTTAAATAATGTAAATCGAATTTTAAATTCAACCATTGTTTGGTTCTGGGGCTATTTAGCAAGTATACACGGAAGTAATCTAACCACACTTTTTTAGCTTTTAAAAAAATTTCAACCATCTTTCAATTCTAATAGTGGGATTACTTATTTTATTGTAGATTCACTGATGATGGACCAATAGGTCTGAAAACGTTCTGAATTGGACATATTTTACTCAATCCATTGGGATTTTTTAAGTTTTAATAAATATACCAATTTACATAGAAGTGGTTTTACTTCATGTTAGAGTTTTTTAATTATAAATTTGTCAAATAATAATTATCAAATGATCATTCTCTTTTGCAAGTTATGCAGAAATCAATGCCATTAATTCAAGAGCTATCTGGTTCAATGCAAGCTTTCCTCTCTCGTGAAGATTTACGTTGATATACAAAAACAGGTCAAAGCAACGAAAAATTGTTCAAACGTCGAGGAATCAAAGCAAGACCATGATAGCTACGAGCACTCCAGAAATGATACCCATTACAGAAAACAAAAAGCCAGTTCCACTTTCCATGAAAAAGGCCGCAAACAGAGACCCAAATGGACCCAAAAAGAAAAAAAAGAATGTGTGTGTACTTTGTACGCACGTAAGAAGTTATACTTCTATTATATAATTTCAACGAAATAAATATACTTAACAATTTATTTGTATTTTATTTAAAAATTAAACTAACTTTCTTACCAACCACTTTCAAAAAATTTTTATTAAAACAATACCAAAAATAAAAGAAAGGATATGAATCCTCCGGGATTTGAACCCGGCACCTCTCGATCTCTGGTCCAATGCTCTACCAACCAAGCTATCAAGCCCCGTCTACGTGACCTCTCGGATATAATTACACATTACGGTGACAAATCGATCAAGTCTTAGTGAAGTATAAAAATGATATAATAGATATTTTATTATCTTACTCCAGAGGAAGACAAATCCAAAGACACAAAAATTATAATAAATAATACATTTACTAAAAACACTAATATATTCTTTTAATGACTTATTTGCGCTGATACATACATAACTTGAAAGATTAGCAACGAACTACATACGGTCTGTGTGCGCATGAGCCCAGAATTATAAAATTTCACTCTCAATCGTAAAGAAGTATAACTTCAAAAATGCATAAACAGGGGACTCGTACTGATTTATCAGAAGATGGCGTTGAAAACGTTCAGTATATAGACACGGACGACGATATGGGCATGGATGAGGAACTGTTTCCTGTTCAGCCTGATCACTTTGCAAGATTATTCGATATTTCTGCTTTAGATGATTATTACTTGAATTCAAAACTAGGAGGTAATCAAAATTCTACGTATGTCGAATCGCCAAGATGAAAGAGGAGGATGGAGACTACGAGGCCAATTCCTACGATACCGAAAATGCAATAACTTCGTGGAGCCTCCTGTAGATGACATTGCCTCGGTTAATGGTAGGAGGTACTTAGAAACAAAATTTTTAAATTCATTCGTAAACGAATATAACAATTTTAATAGCGGGCTAAATGTAAAAGATTTCGTGTTTGTGTAGATACAGGTATCAGAGATTCACAATTTGGATTCTGTAAAGGCCTAGGAACAAGGGAGGCACTATCCGCACTTAACGTTTTGTCGCAAAGATATCTATATATGAATCAAGAACCGTACGTGTGTTTAATAAACTATAATAAGGCTGTTGGTAGGGTTAGACGTGACCAACTGATTGAACAAAAAAGAAAATGAGACATCCGAGATATAAGAATAATTTTAAACTTATACTATGGCCAAAAAGCAGTATGAAAATAGAAGACATAACATTAGAAGAAATAGAAATACAAAGAGATGTTCGACAAGGGTGTCAATAATTTCACCAATATTATTTAATATAATATACCCAGTAGACGTTATAAGTAAGCCAATGAATGAATAATACGTAGGCATTAGAACTAATGGCATGATCATAAATATCCTGAGATGCGCTGACGATACAGTCCTTTTAGCCAAATCACATGAAGACACAGAAGACAAGAAGACTAGGGATGGCAGTTTTTGACAAAACACCGGTTTTCGGTTATACCGGTTTTTTTCTTACGGTTTAACCTAGCGGTCATAACCGGCCAAAAAACCGGTTTTTGGAAAAACCGGTTTTCGGTATTTTTAATCCAATAGGTTACAAAGTTACATTTACAATACACTTTAGTTTGCGATACTCGATTCTACTCGATTCAATATGATCAAAATTAGTACTATCGAAAGAGCTTGTATTACTTTTAATACGTTTGTATATTTGGAGAATAGGTACATTTTAACTCATTTAATACTTCCTGTGTGAGTGTAGCGTTTTGAAAACGTAGCGAAATTCTTGGAGATTCGTATTCGTAATCAGTAATTCGATATTCATGGTCAGAGCATTATTTTTGGTAATCAGAAAATGTCATTCACCCACTTTCAATGTCAAGAGTTAAGTGTGAAAAATAGATGATGATGTTTGCGTCTAACTCAACCAGATCACTTCTTATGTAAATATGATGATAACAAATACCTTTTCAAGGAAATATTATAATAAAACTTAATAATTGTTTCTGGCTGATATGAGATTGCACTTTCAGTTTGCTTCTTAAAATAAAATAAAATTTGAATTATGGTTTTGTTTGGAATAATTACTTGAGAATAATAATTATGATTGGGATCCGAAATAATACCTAACCTAATCCTAATCACCGTAAGAACCTAATAACAGGTTTTTACTTTAAAAAGAAAAAACCGGTTATAACCGGGACAAAATAACAACCGGTAAAACCGGTTACTGCGAAGTAAAAAACCGGTTTTAGGTTTAAACCGGTAGGTTTTTCCCATCCCTAAAGAAGACACTACAGATACTGCTTAATAAAATGACCGCAGTAAGTGAATAATATGCACTATCGCTCAACATAAGCAAGACGAAATATATAATAACAAAGACAAATCAGGACATTCGTGAGATATGCACAGAATCAGCCTATTAAAAGAGTAGATATGTACCTATACCCCAGGCTGTGGGTGAAAAACGTGATATAATTCAGAAATTTTTGAAACCTATCAGGTGTTGTAACGGACGATGGCAGGAATAACTTCGACTAAAATGTAACCAAAAATTTTGTGCGGTTTTTTATTTATGACGTTTTTCATTTGTTAAATTTGCAATTATTAAAGATTTTTAATTTTGCAGCTTAGGATATTCATTTTAGAGAAAACTTTAAAATAGAAAATTGTAGTAAATTAAAAAAATACAATTTGAGCTATGGCAAGTTTAATTTCGTGAATGCGGTATTTTCCGAAATAGCCTGTGAAAAGTCCAAAATAGCCGTTTTTTGCAATTGCATGATTTATTGTAAAAATAATTTTATGTATTTTTTAAGGCTTTAAAATGAAGACCTTTCAAAACTAAACCTAAAAGAAATTGTAGGGCCCGATTGGTGAACTTGTTGCTTAGATATTATAATTTGTTTATCCCAAGAGGTCAATGTCGAAGGCTATAAATTTAAAAAAAAAATCGTATAAATTTAATTCACGATCCACTCTCCTTCTAAAGACTTATATTCTCATATTCTGATGTAAATAAATGCGTATAAGATTTTTCATCCTCTTATTTCGGGTTTGAAAATAAGGGGGCAAATTTCGTTATAAACATTTAGAACTGAAGCCGCCCCTGTGCATCCTATGAGTTTCTAACTTGCAGGTTATTGTTGCTGAAGACAAAGTAAAGATTCGAAATAAAATAAAAATTTTCTACGACCAACTGAAGCCGAGATATTTGTTTTTGTTTTTGAAGTTATACTTCTTTAGGCGCGATTGAGAGTAAAATTCCATAATACTGCGCGCATGCGCACACAGACAGTATGCCGTTTAGTTGCTGAATCTTTCAAGTTATGTATAAATATATCAGTGCAAGGAAAGGTGTGAAAAGAATATATTAGTGTTTTTAGTAAATTTTATATTTATTACAATTTTTGTGTCTTTGGATTTGTCTTCCTCGGGAATAAGAAATTTTATAATAATAGTAAGTACATTTAAAGTATTTTTGTATTAAATTTGTCAGTATGTATGAGAAATCTTGTAACCTGTCAAAGCAAAAGGGATATAGCTCAGTGATAGAGCGTGTGAGCGGAGATCAAGAGGTCCCGGGTTCAAATCCCGGACGATTTATATTTTTTTTATATTTTTGGTATCGTTTTAATAAAAAAATTTTGAAAGTGGTAGGTCAAGAAAGTTAGTTTATTATTTAAATAAAATACAAATAACCTGTTAAGTATATTAATTTCGTTGAAACCATAATAATAGAAGTATAACTTCTTAAGTGCGTACAAAGTACACAGTCATTCTTTTTTTTAAATCGTAGTGACTTTATTTATAACAATTAAGAAATTATTTCACAGTCATTGACTAAAGAAAGACTTATATTATCTTAAAATAAAAATTATTTTAACCGAAAATTAGACTTAATTATTAAAAATGTTTGTTAAAATGTAGCGGAGATTTATTTTTCATTTCGAATGTGATTTATTGTGTCGGTTGCCCTTAGCAACGGTTATCAACTTATAATCACGGTTTTTGCTTTAAATTTTAAAGCGCCGCTTGGATCGATTTGAAATTTGGCAAACACATAGATAACATTTTAAAGAATAAAAATGATATTGGGCCTCTCTGTGCTTTTGTCCCGGGGGTGAGTTTCACCCCTTGTAAGTGGTGAAAAAATATATGTTCAAAATAAGTTCGGAATTGGATAAAACGTCTAATTCTAAGCACCTTTTGTTCTATAGCATTTTTTACTAAGTTAATACTTCTTGAGTTTTTTTCGAGTAAATACCTTATTTTTCAACAAAAAAAATCACGTTTTTAGGCAGTTTTGACAAATAAAAACGAAATTAAACGTGCCATATCTCAAATTATTGCCATACTCAAACATAGAGATATTGGAACGCTTTCAGTCGAAGGTACTACGGACGATAACAAATGCACCTTGGTTTATACCTAACATAGAAATCAGAGACGATCTTCAAGTAGCCACAGTAAAGGAGACAGTGAGTGAATACAGCAGCCGCTATTTGGTAAAATTAGAAAACCACCCTAATAATATTGCACTAAACCTGCTGGATAATAGTGAGCAGACTCGGAGACTGAGGAGGCACAAACCACTGGAGCTACCACATAGGTTCTAAGCAGCAGTGAAGTGAAGTGTCGTGCAGTGCAGTGAACTACTTACCCTTTCAGGGCACAGTTCAATAATTTAAGAGGCTAGTGGAGTCTTTGTTATCATTGGATAACAAATCCAAATTTATACTTACACCCCTTTGAACAAACAACTAACATGCTTATAATTTTTTTTTGTTTATTGATTGCATGTAGTGAATAACCTATAATAAAAACAAACAAAAAATCTCAAATTGTAGGTTTTTTAATTCACTGCAATTTTCTATTTAAAAGTTTTTCTCTAAAATGAATATCCTAAGCTGCAAAATTAAAAATCTTTAAAAATTGCAAATTTAAAAAATGAAAAACGTCATAAATAAAAACCACACAAAATTTTTGGTTACATTTTAGTAGAACTTATTCCTGCCATCGTCCTTTACAACACCTGGTAGGTTTCAAAAATTCCTGAATTAAATCCTAACATCGACCTTTTCTTCACCCACAGCTTGGACTACTAGTATAGTAATAGAATTCAAATGCCTAGGTACAACTATTAATGAAAACAATGACAGCTCTCAGAAATACGAGTCAGAATCGGACAGACCAAAAGCAAATTTACAAGAATGAAGAAGTTTATCTGCTGTCGAAACTTAAACCTTGAATTACTACAGGACTTCTGATGTGCTATTTGCTATCCGTATTATATTACGAGCTGGAAGTGTGGACACTGAAGAAAATTGACGAGAGGAGACTGGAGGCATTAGAGATGTGGATGTACCAAAGGGTCCTGAAGATCTCTTGGGTATATAGAATAACCAACGTAGAGGTAATAAGACGTATGCATAAGAATAGCGAAGTACTTCTAACAATTAAGAGAATAAACTGAGATATATGGAACACAAACCTTAGGGAATTGCTTGGATGTAATAACAACGAATTATTTAGAGCCGCTGTCTCAAAAGTAAAAATGGCTCTGATGATTGCCAACCTTCGAAGCGGAGACGGCACCTAAATAAGACAAAATCACGATGTTAAAAACGAATAAAATCCTTTATAAAAGGTATATTTGTTAAAATCCCCTAAAAAGGGCTACATCACAGAACTAGTTTTCGATCGTATGACCGATCATCATCAGTGCTTACCAAAAATGTGTATAACCTGATAAGATAATGCAAAGATTTTAAAATTTTGACTACGGTTTGAAAGTTGTAGTTGAAGTTATAGGTTATATTCACGTGAATCTAACATGCTAACCACTAAAATACAAAAATATGTGGGTAAAACCCCTTTACAATTGATCCGTCATGGGAACATAGATGAATAATGTGAACTTAAACATGGATGTCTAAAATATCCAATGTATTATGCTCTCCATTGAGCTCGAAATTGACTTGTTCACATGTTGACTAATGGTAGCAAGTGGCAGTGACAGCGGAAATTCGGAACGATGATATGACAGAAATGACAGTTCCCCAGGAAGTTTTAAATTTCCCTGTTAGTTATGCAGAATCTAGTATAAAGCTTGTTAAATTGAGAACAGTGACCGCAATCTCCTTTTTAGGGATTTTAACAAAAAATATACCTTTTATAAAGGATTTTATTCGTTTTTGTAATATATGGTATACAGCCAACTACAGGAAAACTTTTTCCTCGTGGATTTTTCACTATGTTAAAGTTAAAAGGCGTGAAAATAATCTTAACACTGGTTATATTTGTTTTCTACACAAATTTTTACCCACTAAGACAAGATAAATCGATTTTATATTCCCATTATCTTTAATATCATTCTCATATCTAACACATGATTTTGACAAGAACAAGTTTAGCAGTAACTAATCGTACGCATGATATCACCACGTTAATAAATCAGCTGTGATTGATTCATCTAGGAGACAATACATGACGTCGTCGACAGACTTTCTGGTCCTCAATTAGATTAAGGGGACAAAGGTTCAATAACGTTAAACCGTGTTCCTACACAAGACAACACTACGGAGAGCAACGATCATCTTAACATTTAAAAGATACATATCTTATGTAGTATCACCGGAAATGCGTAAAAGCCGATTTGTTTTGTCATCATACAGTGTCGGGGAATCTGTTACTAGTATCCTACATAAAGTCAACTACAATGTATTCAATGTAATATGTATATACATAAATACCAGGGGCAAAATTACAGAGAAAACTCCCGAAACAGAGGTCGACTTTTATTTTTAAATTATCCTCTTCTTCTTCTTCTTCTTCATGTGCCTTGTCCGTTGCGGACGTTGGCTATCATCATAGCAATTTTATTTTTGTTTGCGGCGTTTCTGAATAACTCGATCGATGTTAGTCCAAACCATGCATTGGCGTAAGTTTTGAAGCCATGAGTGTCTTCTTCTTCCGGGTCCGCGTTAGCTTTCTATTTTACCCTGTATTATCAGTTGGAGTATATGATATTTATCATGTCTCATAATATGGCCGAGGTATTCAAGTTTCCGTGAGAAAAAATCTCACATTTTACCCTTTTCCGTGATAACTTAATGAAAATTTTTGCCACATTGCTTTCCACTCGTAAGTGCCTCGAGGAGGATCGTAGTAATGCGTGGATTTTTTTTATTGTTTTATTTTTTTGTGGAATTTATGGCTTTGGTAAGAACCAATTAGCTTTAAAATTGTTAGAAATAGATATTTTTAACATAACATGTAAATAAAAATACCTAATATAAAATAGAAATTTGTTTCAAATTCGTATTTAAATTTGTATTGTGAGATTTTTTCTCTACGCGCGACTAACGACGTAACTGAAGTGATCGCGACTGCTCCCGGGTTCATTGCGAAAGGTGTTTCTTTTTAAAATAAAAATGTATACCATTTTTATTCAGTTCCAATGAGAAGACAAAACAATCTTACTTTTCAATTAGAATACGGAGCGCAGTCCAGTCCTCTGAATCGCGATTTTCGACTCTTACTGGAGTCTCATCGGAGAGAACGTAGACACTGTTCTTCATACCCCAATTGACCAGCACCGAGAACTTTTCCCACCCATTCCAACTGAAGTGAAGTTACTAGGTGACTAGCGTCATCTGGCAATTGAAAGATGAAGTAGTTTTCAATCCTAATAACAAAATTAATAATATTGAAAATATTAAAAATATTACTAAAAGATTTTTAAATTGAAAACTTATTGGTACACTTTCTTGGTGACAACCTCCAAGGCTTATACAATTT